>NC_143548.1:9591239-9895167 GCF_031878675.1 Megascapheus bottae
TAACCAAAGGACATGGCCCCAGTTGCCTATTTCTAGCTATGGCCAGGTTTCTACAATTCCTCTAAGGACCAGTATTTGATAACCAACCATTCAACAATGAGCATTTTATATTTAAACATTTTATATTCAAACTATCATACTGTTAAGAGTTGAAGCAATAAACATAGCTGTTTTCATCTCCTAAAGATCTGCTCTTGGCACCCTTTCTTGATCTCCAGAGCCAAACTAAGGCAAGCAATTCTAATATGGCATCACTGTGGTCCTCTCTGTAGACACATCTCTCTGATTCCCTCTGGTCTTCTGCTTTAACAAAGGCTCCATAAGAATTTTTACTAATTACACTGGGACATCCATAGAGCCCAGGATAATTTCCTTGTTTAAACATACTGGCTAGCAACTTTATTTTATTTAAAGCGTTCATTTCCTTTTGCTATTTAGCCTAACATTTTCACAGGTTCTGAGAATTAGATTGTGGACAATCATTTTGTCTTCTATGTTGGACTTGTGATGTGGATCTCATTGAAAAAAGAAGGAATTTCCCATCAAGAAAAACAGTGAAACAACCAAAAATTCTGAACATTCCAGGCAATTATAGGGAATTCTAAATAAATGACCTGTGAGAACATGCTTTAGCAACAGAGAGGTACACAAAACTGTTCTGATAGTAAGGGAATGGCTTCTAGTCAAGGGATCTGCAGAAAAGGGTTGTACAGACACATGGTGTCAAGAATCCTTCTGAAAAGGCTTCTCAGAAGAAGTGTTGATTGATCAGATCAACAAGGGTGTTGGTCGAAGAGAAAGCAAGAGAGATGTATAGCAGCAATAGCTATTGTTGGGGCTTGCTCAGGGCCAAACAGAAAAGATGAAGATTCTGAAGGACCTTGTGTGAGAGACTGTTAGAGAGAATGCAGACCCAAGCCAGATGACACCTATATCCATATTCACTGTTTGTATGCAGAATTAAATAGAATCCCCAAGTGGAATATGTGCATCTGATTCATCCCTCCCTGGCCTTTATTTTGAGACAGAATCTCACTAGGTGTCCAGGTTGACATGAAATTACTCATGTAGCCCAGGCTGGCTTCAAGCTTCATCTCTGCTTCTATCTTCCAAGGCCTGGGATTATAAGCATATTCCATTACATCTATATCTGCCTTTTGAAAAAAATGTATTATCTTTGGCATAGTTTGGAGAATGAATTGCAAAGGGTGTGTGCTTATGTTTGAACTTCTGATATGCTCAAAATAATTGATGAAGAATTTTTAATTGGCATGTTGCCTTCAAAGAATTTCATATATTCATAGAGTAGTAAGAAAGATAAGCAAAGGAACTTTCTTTCAGAGTATAAATGCTTCAAGTAACTCTGAGAGATAATAATCATTCTAGTAACCATAGCCATCACTTTGTGGAGAGCTTTCCTTTTCCTTCCCAGCTCTGAAAGACAGATAATAACATGCTTATTTCACAAATGAGAGAACAGAATTCAGAGAAGTTTCATGTACTGTGGCATCTGATCAACCGTTTTTCCAAAGTCACACCAGTGGTCATTTACTTCTGGGCTTGGCTGCTTCCCATTGGCCTCTTAAGTATTTTGAATCAAACTGAAACTGTTTTTGCATTTGGGGAATTTATTTCCTAAACTTCCCTTCCCTCCCCTGCCCCTCTCTCTCGCATCAGAAGTACCTGAATGGGCTTAGCCAGATGAGTTACATCCTTGGCTGCCTGACTCTGCACTGGGAAGTGGTTGTGCTAACATTGCAGTGGAGACTCTGGCTTCTTAACCTCCTTCCTAATAGTACTCTGTCTTAGGCTTCTCCCTTGCCTGGGACAATGCTGATAAGCCAGATTTGCAGGTAGAGCTGCTAAATGATCTTAGAGCACAACTCCTCTTACCCTAGCAGCTTTATTATTACGTTTTGCATTTTTGCTTAAACTGATTACTTCCCAGGTTTGTTCTCAGACCTACTGAGTGAACATGTTTCTGTTGCCTACCCCCAGACTGATTAGATGTAGTTTTCTAAATGGAATTGAATTTTCCTCTTTTCTCCCTATATTTGTAATCTAATTAGATCCATTTGTATTAATTCTTCATCTCCTGGTGTGTGCAACAGCTTCCAAATTTGTAACATCTGCAAATTTTATTAGCATGCTGTGTGCTCTGTCTTTCAGATCATTAATGATAACCATCAATAATCCAGATGATAGGGAAGACAAGAGCTTCATGCCAACCCCTGTGGCCCTCCACACGAGATCACTCCACACCACACATGTTGCCATTTATCATCACCTAATATTTATGGCCATTCTGTTAAGGTCTCATTTATGCACTCACCTTTTCCTCCATTTTTAATGGCCATTAGAAAGCAGAATTTGAAAGCTAAACCTCATTTTCTTATGTCAAAAATACAGGTTTTGCTTTATGTGTAGAAATAATTTATGTCAGTATTTCAAAAATGCTTCTAAAATGCATTTATATGACATTTTTTAAGTTGATACTATTATCACTAAGTAGTGGTATAAAACTAGTTCAACCTGGCCTGTGGGGTTTAGAAAACTTGTCTGCCTGATCTATCTGTTCCCTAGCAGTGGGAACATCTCCTGGGTTGGAGACCATTGCTTTCAGCCTCCTGAGGAATTAAGATTATAAGATGGCACCGGGCAGCTCTCTAATGAGTCAGTACTTGCTGACTATGACATTTCTTTGCATTTGTTGATTTGTTTCTTCCATGCTTGTGGATAGAGTGGATCGCTAGATTTCTTCCAGGTTTGTTTGCTGCTTTTCAGATGACCTTTACTGTGATTGGTTGCTTAAGGTTATAGTGCTGGGTTTCCAGGGACTGGGGAAGAAGGGAGAAAAGATGGAGGAGGGAAAAGAGAGAAGGAGAAAGGAGAGAGGCAGAGAAGAGAGGAGAGAGAGTTATCTGATATATTGAACTTATTTGTATTTGGATATTTGAAATTTGATAGGGAAGGGGGGAAAACCAAGATGGGTGGGGGGTGTGGGGGGGAGGGAAATGGGTACCAAGACATGTGAAAGGGTATCAATGTATGTGAATTAATGCACCTTCTATCTGGCAAATATCATGTAACCCTTTTACTAATTACAATTAAAAAAAAGAAAAAAGAAAAAAGAAAAAAAGAAAAAAAAATAACCTCTGCTTGCAGTGACTAGAGTCTGTGATCATTCCCAGTCTGCCCCTGAAGTGACGTGTCATTGCAGTGGGCAGCCACAATTATGGCCTCCTTTATGCCTTCTCCTTTTTCACATATCACCTTGTTTGTGATTTCCTCTTATTTAGCTATGGCTTCCTCCCTTATCTCTTTATATTTTCACATTTTCATTGATGATGTTTATCAATTGCATTTGTATAGCACTTGGAAGACTTGCCTCTAGATTTGCCACTGACTGCTCCATTGCCTGTTTATACTGGGTGGGAGATGCTATTCCTTGATTTGACATTTTTCTTGAGTTACTTGTACTGCCCATTTGAAAATGGGAGCAAGACTAATACTAAACAAGACTATAATTTTTTCAGATATAACCAACCTAGACCTCTTTAGCTGGCTGACAATAGATGTTCCCAATTTTTGATTGGTATTATCACTCTTTCTTTTTGTGCACTTACAGACAAATCTAATACAACCATTGATAACTGATTTATGACCAAAACAATAAGCCTCTCAATCCAATTTCTATTGTATTTAAGTCACTCTGGACCTAGAGTATAATTGAACACCTAGATATACAGTATTGCTCAACAGCCATCAAATGTAGATCAATGCATTATAAGAGTTGAAGGATGAACAGAGGACTAGAGATAGAAAAATAGTATGAGAGACTACAGGAGAGGTAGGAAAAGAATAACATAGGAGTGTAAGATTATTATAGTATAGAGAAAAGGTATAGTGTACGGATAACTGACCTAAGGTGATAAGCAGATAGATTATTTGAGTATAAAGTTTAGAAAAGACTAGATAAAACTTATGAAAATAAGAAGAGTAATAAGATGAATATATAGAGAAAAGAGGGAGGTAGATATAGGAGATTTCAATGATAAAAAATTTTAAAAAGAAAAAAAATGAAACAGCAACAAAATAAAACAGAACACACACACAAAAACAAAACAAAAATTTAAAAAAAAGAAAAGGTAGGGGGATATTCCTCACTGTTCTGAGTTCTTACCCAGGAGATACTAAGGTGGAGAACCAGGAGTTTAAAAATCAGGTGACTGTATCAATATGGATATCGTTTTTATTCAGACTGTACCAAGCTGTCACTGTGTGACAGCAGGATTGCAGGAAAAGACAGGAGAAAAAAAAAGAAAAAAAGGAATGAATCATAACATTAGAAAAAAAGGTGTAGGTTAAATGGCAAAGAGAAAAATAAGAACACCTAAAAATGCAAATGAAAGGGGGTAGAAGAAAAAAATACAAAGAAGAAGAACAACAAAAGCTATTTCTCAGGTTTTTGGGGGTGGGGGACAGAATAGGAAACTTGAGTCTCTGCTAAATTCAGGATCCAAACACTTCAGAAAGTCTTTTTCTCTTGTGATTTGGCTTTGCAGTTTTTCGGATCAGATTGCTTGATTGGGAAAAGGAAGCTGAAAGACTTGCTGGTGGCTTTGTTTACCAGGCTGGAGGCCTGGTGTGGGGAAGAGACTTATGCAGAGCTGGGGCCGGATTTCCAGCTAAGGCATCTCTGGGAAATCCTTTGTCCATTAGAAAGATGGCGCTGTCAGCACCACCTCTCAGGTTCCAATTGCTGTGGCCGGGTCTTTGCCAGCAGTCAAGATGGCACTGCTCTCAGCTGGTGGGGGAGGGGCTCCCTACCAATGCCATTCCACAAGCAGAAGTGGAAACTTCTCCTCAGAGGTACTCACAAATTGCTGAATTCTTTGTTTCCGTGAAGCTGGCAGGTCTGTGCACAGCTGGGTGGTAGCTCTGGGCTCATGTGGGCTCTGTGTGGCTCTGTCTGCATCCAGTAGGTCTGTGCCACTGAGAAGCCCTGTCTGCTCAGATTCAGAAGAGCAGCTTTGTCTACTTGGCCGCTCAGATTGGCTGGCACCGCTGCATGCTGTCTTCTTGTGCTGGGTTTCTGCCTTTTTCCTCTGTGATTGAGATCTTTGTGTCACTAAAGCTTACTTAGGATCAAGTTTTTGGTTGCAAACTTTCCCCTACACTGCCAGAACAGGTATCTTGGTGGGAGTTCAGGAAGACTCACAGTGAACCGCCAGCATCTTCGGCTATCCAGCAGCTACTTCCCTCTTACGTTTTGAATTACAATCATGGAGAACCAGAGTAGACCAATCCAACAAATGGTGACATTTGTAGAATTTTCTATAAAGGGAAAAAGAAATCCAAGTCTGTTTTCCCCGCACTGCAATATGAGACCAAAATCTTTCAACACCACTTACTACTCCAAAAATAAAGCAATCTTGTTGGTAGCAATTTGGTGCTCTCACTTTACTGATGCTAAGTGTTTGGATTATACTGAGCTTTGATGTATTTGTTTGGTAGATAATGGCTTCAATACCTGGTTTGAGTCATTGACTTGAACACGAGTGGGGCCAAGTGACCATTGTTTACAACCTTGTTACAATTGCAAAAGACTAGCTATAGAACTTGGTAATACTGTATAGCTTAGAAATCATTCAGCCACTATACTTTCCTCTTATGAGCACAATGAGTTGGAATTACTTTTCAATTGGGTGATATTTAGGGACAAACAAAGGTATTATTGTGTGAGTGCGTTACTTTGTATTTACTTTTTCACCCTGAAGAAGCTACTCTTAGGATTGTCTTGTCTCTGATAGTAAAACTGAGGTCAGCTGACTCAGAGCTCAGAGGAATTCACTGAGATTGGGCCCCAAAGGGCTCCATGATGCTATGCTGAAGCTCTGACCAACTGAGGACACCCTTCCCTGTTGCTCTCATTTTGAAGACAGACACTTCAGTGGTCACAGCACAGCTCTCAGCTACAGGTTCAGAGTATTATACTACATAGCAGGACTCCTTTTCAGCCTGCAGGGAAATAGACTTCCATTATAACCCTCAACTCCCTGCAAGAACACAGTTAAGGACTGAATAAAGCTATTGCCTACAATTGCAAAAAATTGGATGCAACATCTTTTTGTTCCTTTTGAAGATATAATGACAATACAGAAGGCTTACTTAAAGTGGAACAAATGTAATGAGCAGGCTGATGGGAGCACAATCTGCCCATGACAAGTATAATAGAATTATGCAGGCTACTGTTTGTTAATCAAGAGTTTAAGTCTTAGGCTGAAAAACCAAATTCTAATGATTTTTGTTTTTTGAACATCAAATCGAACTTTCCTTTTCTCCCAAGGATTTGACACTGCTCATCTTTTTTTTTAAATCTCTCCTCAGGTTTTCTCATCTTTAATGTAAATGTACCTTATGGATTGTTGAACTTTCTAGAGACTCCTGCTGTGTTGATTAATTGCTAATGAATGCTAATGAAGGAGTGGGGTGAATCTACACTATGATGTATTTAAGGGATGATTGATTAGATTTAGCAGTGGCTGACAGGAGAGTACTTACCACAAGAACAAGAAGTCCATAAATATGCACAGAGTGATTGGCAGTCTCCCTCTGTGACTCTCTTTGGCCTTTCCAGTCAAGTTCTTGGACTCATTTTCTCAGAGGTAAGACTTTTAGCTTTTGTTTAAAAAAAAGATAACCAGCAGATATTTGATTGTTAAATTACTTGACAGTTTTTTTAAAGGATAAAATGGATTCCTGATAAGGATAGAGTGCATATTTAGGGTCTCTATATATTCAAATGACAAATGAACTCCTCTTACAAACAGGATAGTGTTCTATGATTGTTTAATAGGCATTGGATATTCATTTCTTTAAGAATGAATGTCTGCAGATCATATTCTGTGACCTGAAGAAATTTGATTCTACAGGTGAAATCCTATTGCTTTTTAACTTTTTGTTCCAGTAAGTAACTGCTACTAGGAACAATAGGGATCAGCAAACATAACCCCAAATGGAAATTTCTCCAAGGCCTCATATCTTTAAAGAGAAAAAGAAGTATTAGATAGCAGAAAGACCTACATGGTGATCACAGCAGAAGAGATCAGAAGACACATGAGAGAAAATACTGTTTTATAATGAAATCATGATGTAAGGTAACCTCGATGCTCAGTAAATATTCAAATCCCAAAGATTATGGCTGTAATTCTCACATTAGACATCACTGATTTTCAATATAATGTAAGTTTATTTGTAACAGGCCCTTAACTGTTTTTACTAAAAGGAATCACTGATTTTTACTTGGGACCACAATCTAACAGCAGGAGACAAACCGGGCATCTTAGCTTCCAATTCGCATCTGCTTTTGTCTAAGACATTCTGTCTATAGTCACTTTGCAAACACCTGGAGTTTTAAGAAAGACAGGACACTTCAATAACATCACCATGACAAAGGAAGGAAACTACTCCTAGGAAATAGCAGAGCCTACAAGGAGAGGCCACGGGCCACCTCTGTCCTTCTAGATGACAATTACCTGGAATAATGAGGCTGCACCTAGAGGAGGAAGAATCCTTTCCTGTTCCACAGAAGTGGAACACACAAGAGCCAGAATTGGGATAATGACCACATCTGTAACAGAGACACTTATCTCTGCTTACCTTTAACTTCTGTGGTCCCAATTCTTCCTTTACTTAAATTGTATGCACATGTCAGTACCTCAAAAAAGACTGAAAATGACCTGAAATGTGTCTTCCCATGGCAGGTTGGTGCCATAAAATAAACCTCCATTTCATCTTTTACCTCATTTCTCTCTTTGCAATATAGCAGTCATACCTGACATACTCTTTTCCTAACAAATATCATTTTGCTGTGTTTCCTATTTTGCCTGTCTGAATTCTCTTGCTGGGTACAAGACACAGGCAGATAGTGTTGCTATCTCTCCTGAATAAATCCAAAATTTGGTCTACTTGGTGATTAAAAAGAACTCTTGAGTCTTCTCTCTTGCTGAAGAGAACTGAAAGAAGCAAAAGTGCATCTATAAATTAACAAGCATTAAAATTTTATAACACCTCTTTCTTTCTGACTGGATTCTGAATCAATCGAGATAATAGAAAGAAGCATATCAGCCAGAAACTGTATTACTCCTGCAACTGACAGTGAAGAGCATGGTTTTGGTTCATGGGACGAGAATACTTCATATTGTAAGTTATGATGCATGGATAGCATTGGTGACACTCAGGCTCCTGTGTGGAGGGGACGGGAGAGGGGATAAGTGCTACTGCATGTTCCTGACAAGATGAATAGTTGGGGAGAAAATTTGCTTCTTTAGATAGCCATTTCCCAAATAAGGGGAGCAGAAATGGGGTTGAGAAAGCCAAATTCATCATTCAAGTTCACTAGGGAAAAAATGCTTTCTTTCCAAGAGAGCTGACAGTAAAGCACCAAAGGAAAGGAGGATATGGGAAAAGAGCATTACTGTAAATTAAGAGAAACATCGATTTGATCTATTATACCGGTTAAAACCTACTTTATTTTACAAAAGGAAAAAAAGTATTCAAGAAGGGAATCTCTACATGCAATAATTGGCACATAAATTTTAGAACATACATAAAATTAAGGTACGAGTTTATATGTCAGAGATATGTGTTATATATAAACATATAGATTCCCTCATGAATATTCATTTGTTAAGCATGATATTTAAAACATGATGTAAAAATCAGTGTTAATAAAAATCTTTCAAGGAAAACAAAAGAAGAAGCAAATCTCTAAGAGTTACCATGAGAAGAAAGCACCTTGCCAGTACTAAGAAGCTCTGTCCCAGGCAGCATTCTTCAGTTCAGGAATATTGAAGCTCAAATTCTTTTCTTAGAAATGTATGTCATGGTAAATCTTTAAAAGAATGAAGCTGAGAAAGATGACATTAATCCTCTCTAGGATATAGAAACAAGAGCTTTATCTTGTGTGATTGTTGTTCTTAATGTACTATGCTATTTCTCTTGTCTTTTTTTGTCCTTTGGTTACTCTCATATTGTTACTGTATCTGACTTTCTTACCTGGTATATTGTATATATGTTTATTTGAAATAGGAAAGGAAAGGGGGGAAAACAAGATGATTTGGGAGGGGGTGGAGGAGGGGGAGGGGGGAAAGAAACATGAGAAGGGGTATCAATGCTTGAGAAGTAATGCAGGTACTACCTGGTGAATGTAACTGTAACCTCTGTATACATTACCCCAACAAAAAAATAAAATAAAAAGGAAAGATGACACTAAAAATTTATAGGTGTTAACTACTTAAAGTCAGGGAATAAGTATCTTTAATTGACTAAACATTAATATAAGTATTGGTATATAGATGTGTGATTACTTTTTCTTTTTCCTTTTCCTTTTTGCCAGTACTGGGGCTTGAGCTCAAGACCTGGGCACTGTCTTTGGGCTTTCTCAAGGCTAGTGCTCTACCATTTGAGCTACAGCACCAATTGCAGTTTTTTCTGTGTCTATGGTACCAAGGAATCAAACCCAGGGCTTTGTGCATGCTAGGCAAACACAATACCACTAGGCCATGCTCCTGACCCTACATTTTTTTTATTGAACTATTTTACTCATCTGTTGCCTTGTATTATATATGACATTTGCAAATCTCATTAATAACTGAAATGTAGAGTTCTTTCCTATTGTGACAACTATACTGTGTCAGTTTTACCATTAAATATTCCTCACTATTTTACCTAGGAAACATTTGCATTTTTTAAATCACATGGACTTGAAAGCAGACTCTTACTAGCTCAGTTGTATTGCTTCAAAAGTTGTCTACTAGGGATTCTTGGCACAGGTTGAAGATTCTAAGCAAAAATTCAGAAAGATAACAGGTCAAGGGAAGACTGGATGAATAGTTTTGCTTCTAAGTTAAAAATTTCTTCATGGCTAACAAAGTAAACCGAAAGCCCACAGAATGGGAGATTTTTTTTTCTAATGCACTATCCACTAGACAAGAACCTAATATCAAAAGCTCAAAATGTTAAACCCACAAAATAAACCCTTAAAGAGACAGCACAATTAAAATGGGCTCTTGATTTACAGACTTTTCAGAAGAATAACTAAAAGTGGCCATGAAAAATTCAACATCTCTGTCCATAAAGGAAATGTAAATCAAAACAACATAGAGATTCCACCTCACACCAGTGAGAATGACCATTATCAATAAAGAAATAAAGAAGGAAAGAAAGAAAGAAAGAAAGAAAGAAAGAAAGAAAGAAAGAAAGAGAAAAATAATAAGAAATATTTGTATGGATGTGGTCAAAAGGAAGCATTAAACTGTTGTTGAGAATGTAAAATTTTTCAACTCCTCTGGAAAGTAGTATGGCAGCTCTTCAAAAGACTAAACCTAGAGCTATCTTATAACCCAGCAATTCCACTCTTGGGCATTTATCAGATAGAGCACAAACAAAGCTGCACAAAAGCTACCAGTAGAACCATGTTCCTCTCAGCATTGTTTACAATAACCAAGATAGGGAATAAAACAGAGAATAAATGGAACAAGAAAATGTGGCATATATGCACAATGGAATTGTACTTATCCAACAGAAAAAAAATGATATTGTACAAATAAAAAGGCCTGGAAAAATATATAAACATAGATTAATCATTGGTGGTAACTAAAATGTGCAAGCATTCTACCACTAGGCCAAACTCTCGGCCCCCAAAAGATGTCACTTTTTAATCATTTTTATCCAAAACAACGTTCATATTAAACAAAGAATTTCTACTCTTAGAAATATTATTTGGGAAATTGCATATTTTTAAATGCTGTATTGTTTTTACTGTTTGAAGTGATCTCTTTTTTGTGAGTCAGTTTTGCACTATATTTGCTCTGCTTGCATTAATCTTTTATTTCCATAAATAAAACAAAAGTTGTGGAATATTCTTATTCCAAAGATCTATGGAAAGATAATATAATTTGTATTCTAGAAAATTAGAAGGCATATTTCTTCCCAACAGTTATTTCTAAAAGCACCATTTCATTTAAAGTATATATAAAGCTTCTGTAACATTTTTGTTGCTGTTGATTTCTGGGTTGATTTTGTTGTCGTTAGTGAATGTACTTTGTGTAATTTTAACTCTCTGCAATTAAAAAAATCTATACTATGCCAACTAAGTCATAGTAGTTAATAATGTTGTTCAAGCCTTTTGTATCTCTATGGATTTTCTATATGCCTGTTATACTAACTGCTGATAAAGAATGCTAATATACCAATTCCATTTACAGATTTATCTATTTTTCCTGTCACTGTTTTATTTCATGAATCTTGAAGTTCTGGTGTGGGGTACATAAATATTTTTAGTGTCTTCTTGATTATTTTCCCCTCTTCAATTATATTTGCCTCTGGCTTAATCCCAGAAAGTTTACTTTATCAGGTGTCAATACTGCCACTTTGGATGTTTGTTGCTTCTTACTAATGGATATCAAACTCAAACTTACATCTTTTTTTGTTAAAAGCAGTTTCATCTGGACACATATGTTAAAATCAGAGTGGCATTGAAATTAAGGAAATAAAATTGATGTCTTATTATTGGCATACCATGTGTTAGCTCTCTTCATTTCTAAAGGAGGCTAAGCCAGGGAGCATGTAATGATACACTATCGCTGAACAACTTACAGTTTAACAAAAGAAATACCAGGAAATTGAAATGTATTGTCAGGAGAGGACAGAGTTCAGGGAAAGGGAGCAGATAAATGAAGAGAGGAGCGTCGAGTGAATATAGTTATAATATTCAATGGATATATGGAAAAATAGAACTCTGTAACTTGAAGGGGATGGGAGCGATAAGGAGGAACCATGGAGGATTGACATTGATTAAGAGGCATTGGACTCACAAACAGACACACTGAATTGAAACTCCTCTTTACTAAAAACATAGCAACACAATAAAATAATGTACATTAAAATAATAGAACTTATATATTCTTATTTGTATATGATTAATTGGCTGTCATTTCTTTCTATAGCTCTTTCAATGAAAAAATGATTTTAAAATAATTAAAAATCATTTTAAGATTTAACATTTTAAAATCATTCTAATATCTATTCAATGTTAATCAGTTAAGACATGTCATCATTGACTTATCCCAGTTTTGTTCATCTGGTAATTATTTTGCTTTTAATTTTGAAAAAAGTTTTTAGTGTGCAATTAATTTAAGGGGTTGCTTTTACTTTAGGTACTTTAAAATTCTCTGTGTTTTCTTCTGGCTTGCACTGTTTTGACAAGTAGTCTATGTTATTCTTATGTCTGTTTTCCAATTTGTTCAAGATTTCAGCCATAGATATTTAGTGGAAAACAGAAATTGTAGTTAAAATCAAACTCATAGGATGAAGTAAAGATTATATGTTTTAGCATATATATCACACTTGTGTCTAATGTATATACATGTGTATGTGTACCTACAACCCTCTCCCACAAATATAAACACACATAGACATAAACACCTACATGCACCTGGTTCCTTATAACTATCTAGACTTGTGGCAAAGTTTAGAAAAAGGTCTGATACAAAGGTTGTGAAGCAAGATACCCTAGTTCCTGCCTAGCTTTGATTGTGTTTTTAAAACCTGCCTACTGTTGAATCACCAAAATTACACATGTCAGTTCCTGAAAATGAGGGCTATGTTCTAGGCCAGGTATCCAAAAATTTGGTTTTCTACAAATCTTGAGAAGAGTGGTTAGGGAGGATATTCAGTTACATTTTACATGTCTTCTGTGCTGCGTGTGTGTGTGTGTGTGTGTGTGTGTGTGTGTGTGTGTGTGTGTAAAGACTAGTGAGATTTGGTATTCTAACCTGAATGTTCATTTAAGGAGAGTATGTTAAATCTGCTCTGATCATCCCTTTGCCTTTAAAAACAACACTCATGTCAAGGATGAAAATAGTGTGCCTGACTTCCATTATGCTAATTGACAAATGCTTTGTTCTGATTTAGATAAAACACTTCCTGTCACCTCTGAATTTTTCATTAGTGTACAATGAACTATCCCTAGGGTATAAAGTTAAATTAAGCACACACATATACTTGGCATTCTGAAGTATGTTTAAATAAGAAAATGCATTAACAAGCACTCATTCTACCACTTTCCCATTTTGAGAATAGAGAGAAGTACATGCAATGAAGTGACTTTTGCTAAGATGTCTTGGGAAGACAATTAATTTAAAATGACTAAAATTAGACTAGAATTTGATTTAAAAAAAATTCCAGAACGTCAAGTAAGCACTCTACCACTTGAGCCATATCCCCAAGTCCTCTTTTCCTTTTTTCTTTTTTCAAAATAATAGATGCATATTTGTCTTAATTAAAGTAAAATCAAACTTACAAATGGATCTTTGCTTTCAGTGTTAGTTCATGTAGCCTGAGAGCAAATTCTAAGATGGGATTCAATGTGGAGGAGAAAGAATACCTGGAAATAATGGAAGGCAAGTGCTAGGAGAAGCTAGGGAGCCTTCAGACCATTAGGCAAAAGTGATGCCATTGACTGATGTTCACAGGAAGGAAGGATTAGCTTAGAATTTCAAACTTCTACGTATTTTCAAGAAAATATGAGGGAGGGGATTTGGGAGGGAAAACAACTGGGAGAAAACTAGGGAAGAGAAAATACTATATTTATCTTCACCCTTCTGTACATCACCATTACAATTCATTTTAACTTTTTTTTATAAAAAGAAAATATGATCTAGGAAAAATAGAGGTACTTCTAAATGAAGGTAATAGTGGGGGAGTGCGGTGCGGTGAGGATGATCAATTATCCACATGTATGAAAATGACATGATAAGATCCATTATTTTCTACAATTACAATACAGTATTGACACAGATTAAGAAGGGCTCCTTAAAATGGAAAGACTTAGAAAAAAATCATATTAAGTGAAGTAAGCCAGACTCAAAGGAACTTAGGCTCAATGGTTTCCCTCATTTGTCATAATCAGTAGAAACCTTGGGCTCTCCTAGCAGAGATTTGCAATAGAGCAAAACCTTGATATATAAGGCGATATAGTATGATGCTAAATAAAAGGATCTCTAGGATATAGAAACAAAAGCCATATAATAAATGATTATTGTCCTTAAGGTACTATGTTATCTCTCATCTCTTTTGCTGTCCCTTCGTTATCTCATATTGATACAGTATCTCACTTTGTTATCTGATATATTGGATATATTTGTATTTGGTTATTTGAAAGTGGATAGGGAAGGGGGGAAAACAAGATGAGGGGTGGGGTTGGGGGGGAGGGAAATGGGGACCAAGACATGTGGAAGGGTATCAATGTATGTGAATTAATGTACCTTCTATCTGGCAAATATCATGTAACCCATTTATTAATTACAATAAAAATATATGAAAAAAAGAAGAGCCCCTTAAACAACTCCCATTCACTACAACAGTCTGCCAACTCTTAGAAAATTAAGCTTGGTCCTCTTTCTTCTGTCATTCTATCTCTGCCTCCAGTAACACAAGAGAGGAAGTGTGCTTGGATATGGCAGTGATGGATTCAGCTTGTGGGCTCAGGATGAAGAAGATAAGCCACATATTCTCTTGACTCTCTTTTTGGATATTTAGGAATTGTATTGTTATCCTATGACCAAATCTTGAATTACGTACTTCATCAATAAAATGGAAATCATCAATAAAATTTTTGTTTGGTATGCTTTTCTAAATGATTCATCTATTCAATTAAAATATGCCATGGAGAGTCTCACTAAGAATTGAAAAGAATAATAATTATAGGCAAGTTGCATATAATAACTATGGGGCTTTGTGGTGGACCGAAATGGGAACAGCACATGTCCTGGCTCTACTTTTTGTTAGGAGTAAGAGTTAATGGTAAAATAGAAAACATCTTGGAACTTGTTCAGTTCTCTTGGGTAAAGATAGAGTTCTTTTCATGAACAATAAAATTTTGTTACTATTAAATAAGAAGAGACTTTACAGTATCAAAGAAATGCTTTACAGTATCAAAAATAAAGAGAAACAATGAGACACATCTTTGAGGCTAACTGAATATTTTATTGTGTTAATAATTTTTTTTGAAATCAGCCTTGATAGGTTTGATATCTCAAACTTTTACAAGACATTTAGATATTCTTTCAACAATGTTGACATATCAATCACTTTTGATCAAAATTTCACCTATAAATAAATACTATGTAAGTTGAAAGTTATATGTGCTAAAAGATTTTGAGGTCAAGCACCAATGACTCATTCTTGTAACTTTTGCTACTCATGATGCTGCAAAATATAAGCATGTTATGGTTCGCAGACAGTCCAAGAAGGAAACTCTGTGAGATTACTTAGCAAAATGCCAAAGTTCATGTATGGCTCCATTGACTGAGTACCAACCATGAGCAAGAAAGCTGAATGAGAGTACAAGGCTCTGAGTTCAAGCCCTGGTACCATCACACACACACACACACACACACACACACACACACACACACACACACTTCTAATAATATGATCTCTGTGCATATTTTGCATTGGGAAATATTTGAAAGGTTTATATTAAAGTGAAGCCATTTTTAACTCCCCACCCCCTGAAACCATTTAAAAATGCTTCAGTTGTTTCCAAATTTATTTTTGTTACATTAAAGTAAATAAGTTATGCCTATTTATGTGGAAAGATGAAATTCGGAACATTCAAAGCAAAAATTTATTGTAAGTAATACATTGTCTTAATTGAATTTGCTAATTCATATATACATTATCTATGTATGTATGTATCTATTTATCTGACATTGTCTTCCTATAAAGCTGCTATCAAACTCAAGGTCCTTCTTTTTCAGCCTTCTAAGGGTAGGATTACAGGTTAGGACTATCACATACATGGCTTTGTTTGATAAAATTGTTATTAATACTCTCTCTCTTGCCAACAGAGAAGCTCACAGTGCAAACATTTATCATTTGACTATTAAAATATTAGCATTTTGTAATGGTAAGTGAGAGTATCTTAAGAAGGAAGCACATTTTGGGGGGTTGGTTACATTGGGCTCCTCCATGTCTTTAAGTCCCAAAGTGTTGGTCAGCTTCGGGAAGTACGTGGTGCTGCCATTTTCCCTGGTCTTGTACTGTGGGGCAATCTTTCAGGACAATTACTTGTAGTGATGTCTCTGCTGCATGAAGATGCAAAAGAATCAATATCATTGAAATATTGACTGCTAGACCATTTCCTTTGTGTTTTCCAGATTAAAGAGAAATCTGTGCTCCTGCCTAAATTACAACCACATAGCCAAATGTTTCCAGGTTCAAAAGGTATGATTATCTTGGGAGGAGGAAGATGGTGCCCAGACAATAGGGATGCTGCCTAGCTCTCTCTCACAAAAAGAGAGAACTAGGGAGTTCCACAAATCAATTACCTTAAGAAATCCACAGCAACAAACTCAAGAAGCAACGGAAAAGGACCCAAACCGGAAAAGAAATCCAGATAAAGCTCACATCCAACTTTCTCAAAGAATTCGGAACTCTAGGACCCTCCCCCACCACGCCAAGGAAAGCAGCAGAGGGAGCCGGGCGGGGAAGTGCCTGGCCAGGCAACCAGGTCAGCGAGCCATAGAAGCAGCGGAACCCAGACTCGGACCACAAGCAGTGGCGGAGATCTGAGGGGAGTGAAGGATTCTCCAACACCGTGCAGCACCCACAGACGAACACAGAGGCGTGATTACCGCAGTTGGCCCCCAAACACAGAGCGGGTGCCAAGCCATAGAACTTAACTCAGACCCCTCCACCCCGCCTGAGAAGAGCAGGAACAGGGGGGCAAGGAATTTAGAATCCTGTCCCTTCCCCCAACAGCCCCCTCCCCCAGGCCAATGACTGGAGATTGACAGGCGGGAGGCCCTAAGACCCAGCACCCCATCAAGGGAGGCGGAGGTGTCCCAGTCCCCACCCGCCCACCAGGTTCCTCACCCAGGCCTCTGACTGGAGATTGACAGGCGGGCTATGCCAAGACCCAGTGCCCCACCAGGGCAGGCAGGGGTGTCCCAGCTCCCACCCGCCCACCTGGTTCCTCTCCGAGGCCACTGGGTCTGGAGAGTGGGGAGCACTGTGTCCCTGCCTTACAACAGCAGGTGGGGTGTACGGGACAATAGGAGCCAGCATCTGTCCCCCTCAAATCTTGAGCCAGGCATTCTCCAGCTGGGAATCCTGAGCGAGACAGCACTAAGGGGCCCCCCACAATCACAGACTCTCTGACAAAGCAGGGAACTGAAGGGCCAGCAGCCAAGCTAGCCTTCTGAGAATCAGAAAGGCTCCGCTTTGCCCTTGGAGCCCATGTCCTCAGCTGGGCCCTGCCCCTGGGAACAGAGCAGGCAGCTGCAGGTCCTGCTGAGAGCCCCTGGAAACTCCCAAACCCCAGACCCTTGGCTGGGGCCCGCCCCTAGAAGCAGCACAGGAAAACCAACCATCCGCCCAGCACACTGAGACTGAAGCACGCAGATCCATCCCACGCCAACTGTGAGGCCACTGGCTGGGCTGAGAGCTAGTCATACAGCAGCACACAGCCTCTGGGAATCGACCGAACACCTACAAAAATGGCAAACTCTGACATAGTCAGCAGAGGAATCAATTTGGCTGAGAACTACAGGTATTCACATACTCCCAGAACCATGGTCCCAATCCAAGCAAAGACCGCTACCTACTGACCACAGAGCAAACTACAACAACAGCTCTCAATGCCAAGGAGAGCCCAGAGAAGAATCACGACATACATAAATAATCAAAGTCCCACGCAAAGCCCAAAAGGCATCAAGAGCAAAGGGATGAGAGAGTTGTCACCATCCCAAGAAATGACACCTGAAGAGACATAAAACATGACCCTATTCAAGGAGATGATTGTGAACATGACTAAAGAGATTAAAACAGAATTACAAAAACAATTCCAGGAACATAAGCAGGAAATCTCCAAAGAGCTCCTCAAAGTCAAAAGAGAATTGGAAGAAAAGATTACTACCCTCAGAGCAGAAATGATCAGCTCAGCGTCCACACTTCAAGCAAAAATGGAGGCATTAAGCAGCAGATTGATGGAGATGGAGAATAGAACATCAGAAACGGAAGACAAAACACAAGAGCTGGAACAGAGGATCGCCACCTTGGAAAAATCAGTCAGAATCTACCAGAGAGAGCTCCAGGAACTGGCAGATGCAGCAAAGAAGTCTAATCTTTGTATAATAGGGATTGAGGAGGGGGCTGAATTCCAGGACAAAGGTATGCAACCTTTATTCACCAAAATCATAGCAGAGAACTTCCCCAACTTCAAAAGGGAAAATACTCACATTATTGAGGGTTTCAGGACCCCAAGCAGGCAAGATCCTAGAAGGAAGTCACCTAGACATATCATAGTAAAGACATTAGACCCAAATACCAAGGAATTGATCTTAAATGCTGCAAAAACAAAGAAGGACCTATATTATAATGGGAAGAACATATCTCTCCACACAAACCCTAAATGCAAGAAAAGCTTGGAAAAACATCATTGATGTCCTCAAGGTCAACAACTTCCAACCCAGACTGATATATACAGCAAAACTAGCATTTACATTTGAGGGAGAAACAAGAATATTTCACTCCAAAGAGAAACTTTATGAATACATGCACACTAAACCAGCGTTACAAAGAATACTAATTAACCGAGAACAAATGGTAGAACATAAAGAACCCCCATCAAGAAGCAAACATCTATAATTCACTAAACACAAAAGGGGGAAAAAAAGAGAAAGAAACTTAGAAGTAAAAATAAATAACAACAATGGACACTGACCACTTCTCCATAATCTCCCTAAATGTCTTTCCATTTCCTAACAAATGGGACGATGTCATTCTTTCTGACAGCAGCATAGAATTCCATTGTGTACAAATACCACAACTTCTTGATCCACTCATCAACTGAGGGACCTCTGGGTTGGTTCCGTATCTTCCCAGCACTATTTACCATAGCAAATATATGAAATCTACTTTTTTTAAATTCAAACCAGCTGTTTTCTCTGAAGAACAGCCTGGAAACGAAATATTGTTTGGATAATCCTTTCCCAATCCCATACATTCTTGGGGTTGAACTGAGTGAACCCACGAATGATTTACACTCCTGTTTATTCCAAAGGTTTTATAGTTTCCCATTTTTCTCCTCCCCCCAAACTCTAAAGGGTTTCCTGAGCAGCAGCACATACAACAAAACCCACAGTTATTTCAGTCACAATTGGATTCATGGAACATTTTTAAGAGCACAGAACATTTTTCATTAAAATCTTCTTAATTATAGATTAAATTGGGATGACAAGTCACCAGTAGTGCTTACAAGCATTGCTTACTTTTGTTTTATGTTTCAATGCTCTAGTCCCTGCTCTCAGAGTGAATCAAATCCTGAAATAATAAATTTTTAATGTTTCTCTGAGCAATTCCAAATCAAGACCATTTTTGAGGCTACCAAATGTGGTATCTTCACATAAAATGCATTTCTTACAATAACAGTGAATATGAAATTATATTAAAATATATATCTTAATATCATTTCTGAATGAAAGCTAAAGAAAGTAGCATCTCTCAGAGAATTCAAACTTCAGGGAGATACATGAGAGTACATGAACTGGAAAGAAAGAAGCAGAGATGGAATTCTCCTCCTGAGAAACATAATCCATATTCCTCCAATCACTCTGCAACATCACCATCTATCACTTCCTCAAATCTTTTACTTAATAGGTAGCATATTTCCTATGATTTCTGTAGCTTATGCTATTTCTTATATGGAGGCCTGCAATACACTTCATGTTCAACGTGGTAAAGTGTATCATTGCAAGTGGTCTACAATTAAGTTAAGAACAATCCTTTCTTATTTAACAGAATTTCTTCTGTTATGTTATGCTTTATGTCCAGCATGTATTTTTCATTCTGAAGCTCTAAATTACAGAAGGAACACAAAATAGCAGAGCTATGGTCATTGCCTTAGATCTCAGGAAAAAAATATGCACTTACCAAAAGAAAATTACTAGCATGTTTTCTTGTTAAATCAAACACTTGGCAGCTTAAGTAATAAAAAGGGTAATAAAGTTTTTATAACAAACAATAAATACAAATCTCTGTTAGGACTGAACAGAAGACAGTTCTTCATGGCTAGTATTTGGTTTATTTCTGACTCCCATTGTCTCTTTCTTGCTATGTATTTATAATGGTTATGGGCATTTCTTCTGTCAGAGGCTCACTGTTGGGTAGGAATTCATTAACTGAAGCTTTATTTTGTAGAGAGGAGCAGAGGGCAATTTGTAGAGCTTTTGTGAGTAGTTGTTAAACCTTCCATTAATTTAAAAAGCCACATTAAGTTATAACTCAGGTAAAAGATGAAGTCCCTCCTTCTCAAGAGCAGAAGGAGTTTGGGGGGATTCTATTTCCATTCATTCCTAATATTAGCCACACTGTGCCAGAATAGTCCTTAAAGAAGAATTAAAAATTAAGGGTGTACAGGTGATTTTCCATGAGTTCATTTATTCTTGTATTCACTCATTCATCCAAGTAATTACAAAGAATATTTTTTGTACCAAGAGTTTTTTTTAAAAAATGTGTAACTATAAAAGAATGCAGTAGCTCTTAACTTCAGCAAGAAGTAATGTCCTACCCTAATAGTTCTTGAATATCCCCCGTGGAGTTATGGTTTCTTCTATTTGGATATTTCTTGACAGAGAATCAGTAAAAACATATAAGTAGGAAGTGAGTAATTTTAGAAAAATGAAGTTAGGATTCTTCAAGTATCCTAGAAAATCAATTTTGTCCACTGCAAAAGAATTTACATAGGTGGCTAGTTAATTCCAGTGTTCTAATATCCATCTATGATTGAATGGAAACCCAAGTAAAGTTTATCAACCCAGTTAGCACAAAAGTTTAGCAACAGATTTTGCTGTTTCCCTGATTTCAAAACAATGAGGGAGACTTTGGTTAATATTGAATGTCACTTTTTGGGGTGAGGTCAGTGAGGCTAGAGATTGAACATAAAGCCTCATGTCAGGCAAGCACTCTGTTAGTTTGTTATATTGCAAATGTCCCTGAATAGTTCTTCTTCTTAATAGAACAAAACCAGGCAAATATGTTGAATTTTTCTAAAGCCTCCTTTAATCTGTGAGTAAAGAGAAGAAGACTAACATATACCTGAATCACTGATATAACTAGATAAGAATGATGCCGATGCTCTGAAATACAGTTCAAGGAAAGGAAAAGAAAATGACAACTCTCAAACCTAAGTTTATAATCATTTTATGTCTCATATTGGACAGCCACAAAATATGATCCATTGCATGTCTTAATTCCATATTTGTCTCAAAGATATTAGCCTAGATTTGCATAGCTTGTATTGGAGTCAAAGACAGGCATTGTTTCTGGAACAGAAGTCTCTTATTTGGATCCATTCACTGGCTCTCTAAGTCAGGGTAGAAATAATTTTATGCTAGAGTGATGTTTTAGAGATTGCTTGGAGATAATTTACTTGAAGCTCTGAACAATGCCATGAAACATAAAAGAGTCATTTCTGAAAACCAATCAAGGCACCTTTTCTGTTATATCTCAATTATATGTAATCTAATTGCATTTAATTGTCATAAATTTGAGAAGTAAGCTATTTTGAAGAAGGTTGCACAAATTAATGTTTTGGCATATTTGATTTCAAATTATTTATTTTCTATGGATATAACTTCAGTATTGTTTATAAAGCAGCCACCAGTCTCTTAGAGATAACTTTCTTTCAGAGATAATCTCATGCAAATAATGTTGTTCAAAACTTGTAAACATATTGTTAGAATACAAGAGAGACACTTGTAGAATATGGGAAGAAAAGATATACATAGAAATTAGTCAGCAGGGGGGCAACAGTGACTGACTTCTATAATCCTAGCTACTCAGGAGATCGAGATCTGAGGATAGCAGTTCAAAGCCAGCCAGAGTAAGAAAGTCTGTGAGACTCTTCTTTCCAATTCACCACCAGAAAAGCTGGGAGTGTTGCTTGGCTCAAAGTGACAGTGTGTTAGCCGTGAGCAAAAGAGCTCAGGAACAATCCTAGACTTCAAGTCTCAAAACTGACCCTCGCCATCCCTAAAAAAGAGAAAATAAACACCAATTAAACTGGCTATTCTTTCTATTCTCTTTCCCTTTCCCTTCTGTCTTTTTTAGGTGTCTTATTATCTTTTACCTCTTTGTTCCTGGATATAGATTTTCACTTTCATTCTGTAACCTCAGTCTTCTTCCTTTGTCAATCTAACATTATCCTGCCAAAAATATCCAGAGACTGAGCATTTTTCCTAGGTTTGTATGATGTAGTGATCATATTTAACCCTTAACAAAATGCTCCCAAAGGATAGCAACTTTAGAGTTATCTTTTTAAACTTATTCTTGATATATACAGTAATTTTTATTTTTGTGTAGAGGATTTTTTTCTGTATACAAGGAATTTGTAAAACCTAGACAGGCTTGTATAGGCCTATCTGGGGTTATACAAAATGTAATACTGTATTCCACCTTGTGAGATAAAGATTTGATATTAAAAATAGTTCAAGTTAGCTAAGAGTTGAAAATAATACATTTCTTTAAGTATTTCCTAAGATGAAGTATTTAGTTATTATCTACCATTTTATCACTTAATCCAGAAATATATTCTGTGGTAAATTATAATTTAGCATTGAAACCCTAGTTGAATATAGTTTAGTCTTGGTTTTGCATTTGTTTTCATGAGATTTATTAATTGCATTTGAATGAATATTAAAGTTTTGATCAGATAATGCTGAGCTCTAAATTTCAGCTGGATCATTAAGAAATACTTATTCCATTACTCACAGATTAGTTTGGGAAATACAACTATCCTTCTTTGTACCACTGGATTTTCTATTATGTAATATTCTGTTTTGTCAGTCTTCAGCTGCAATTCAGTTGGCAAAAGTCAGCAAGAACTGTTGTAAAGAACTACTTATGACAGTATTTTCTCTTAAAAATATCAGCTATTTTGCTTATGTGATAAAGCCAAACAATCATGTTAACCCAGGACCCAGACCCTTAAAGAGTACTTCCAGTGTCACTTTTTTAACCTGCCCTTCTGTAATTCCAACTCTAGCACCTATAGTACAGTCAGGCTGTTATTTCCCAAATGTTCCATGCTATTTTGTACTCTGCAAGACAGAGCATTCTTTCTAACCTCATCTGGTGAATGCCATCCCCAGTCTCCATCAACTTCTTCTTGCATCTCAGGCAGGGCCTAGCTAAGATGTCAATTTTTGGAGAAGATTTTCCTGATTGCCTCAAGCAGAGCTATTCACCTTCCAATTGATGCAACACTAATTGTGTATTATAATTAGTTGGCTATATGCCTGGAACCCCTACTAAAATGTGATCTACCTTGAGGACAGTGACCTGCATCCAGCAGAAGATGCACATGTGCTTGAAAAATGTTAACTCACATGTGTGCATAAACAGATAAATGAACCTAATGAATGAAGATTCAGCTTAATAAATACATGCATTAATAATTGAATGAATGAATGGTGTCATTAAAAACCCACTTAGTATACATTATGAAGTCACTTGGAATTTTTTTGAAGGTTCGGAAAGCCTTTTGGCTGTCATTATTATTACCACTATAGTGTTGAGGTTTTCAATTTCCCTCATCTCCCCCAACCCTATTCATCCTGTCAATTTCCTGGATTCCATTTACACACATATAAATGTAATATTATGACTGCATTCTCCTTCCTCTCTCCATTGATCTGCTCCCTTTGACCTCCACCTGCTAAACAACATATGTTCCAGTTTCCTGGTATTCATTTTATTAAACTGTAAGTCAATTTTTCAAAGTAGTTATACCACTGGAATCTTCCTCTTCATGAGCCATATTCTAGTTAATATGTTTGCAGATGTACTAATGACCTTGTATTTGTATATATCCATGTCATTTAGGTCTAACTTCCACATATCAGAAAAAACATGCATCCTTTGTCTCTGAGTCTGCCTTACAACATTTAACATAACTTCTCAGGAGTCCATTTATTTCATGACAAATGACATAATAACATCCTTCCTTATGGATCATTAAAATTATATGTAGCTTTCTTAATCCATTTGTCTATTGAAAGGCATTTAGGCAGCTTCCATAATTTAACTATGATGAAAAGTCTAGTGATGAATATGGTATGAAAATATCTTTACTACCTTGCAATCTTTTGGATAAAATACCCAAGTGCTATCACTGAATCATAGGGAAGTTCTTTGTGTAATGTTTTAAGGAATCACCAAACTGCCTTCCAGAGTTTATATTCTTACAATGTAATAAGGATACTTTCACCCATGTCTTTATTAATCTTTGATTTAATACTTTTTTCTTAGAAAAATTTAGAAAGGAATTGTATTCCTTTAGTTCAAGCATGTTCCAAAAGAGTGCTTATATTAATAGTAAACTGAATGCAAATAAAAGCATTGTTTTATACTTTTTTTTGGTCAGTCGTGGGACTTGAAATCTGTGCCTCAGGACTGTTACTTCAAGGATACCACCATACCCCTTGAGCCACAGCCCCATTTCTGTTTTTCTAGTGATTCATTGGAGATAAGAGTCCCATGGACTTTTTAGTGCCTGGGCTGGCTTTGAAAGGCAATCCTCAGATCTCAGCCTCGCTATGAGTACAGTGGTGAGACGCTGCAACCAGCTTTTTTTTTTTTTAAAAAAAAAGGTTATTGTATTGTTAGGGCAATGAATAGAGAGGTTTCAGTCACAATCACAATCGTCAGGTAGTGGGCACATTCTTTCTCACACATTGATACCCCTTCTCATGTTTTTGTCTCCCTTTCCTTCCCTCAACCCCTCCCAATCATCTTGTTTTCATCTTTTCCCTTCTCTATTTCACATTATCATAATGTGTAAACAATATACCAGGTAACCAAGTCAGAACAGTAACCACATGAGATTAACCATAAGTGGAAAGAAATTTAATAGATGATATACAACAGATATATCTACAGAATTTCTCATTTGGCACATTACATAACCTTCTTGGGGGGCCACAGAACATTCTTCAATATAGACAGTATTTTAGGTCACAAAGCTAGTCTCAGTAAATCCAAAAACCAAGGGGGAACCAATGCAACAGTGATACTCACAAGAAACTGGGTTAGAAATGTACTTTAGAACTTGTGTAGAGGGATGGAAGGAGAAAATCAAGAAAGGGTTAATGTTTACAACAATTGAACTCATTACCTTACTTATGTAACTGTAACACCTTTGTACATCACCCTTATAATTAAAAAAAAACAGCAACAGAAACCACAGAAAATAATCACACTCACAGAGACTGAACAATAATATATCACAGAAAGATCAGTGGATCATCAATGAGATAAGAGGGGGAAATCCCCAAATTTCTACAGTCTATTTGAATAGAACACACAACATCTAGAACCTCTGGAACATGGGAAAGGCAACACTGGAAGGAAAGTTTACACTGTGAGCTACTATATCAGAAAACTAGAGAAAACTCAAACTAGTACTCAACTGGTGTAATTCAAGCTCCTAGAAAACAGTGAGTCAGACTTGAAACCAGTAAATGGGAAGAAATAATCAAGATTAGACCAGGAGCAAATAAGCCAGAAACTAAAATACCTACTCAAACAAAAAGTTGATTCTTTGAAATGATAAATAAGAATCGATAGAAATCAACTAAAAGGAGAAAAAGTCTCTTTTGTGAATGTCATTTAATAGATTTGTAAAAGTACAGAGATTCACTTATGTCTTGACATTCTTTTGCCTTCATGGTTATTGTGTAATCTGACCAGAACATTTTAGGCAATAAGCAAGGATGATTCACAGACTGAACAAAATGATAAATAGGTGAACACAGATCATTTTTTAGACATCTATAAGGTTTTATATTTTAGTGAGTAATAGCTGAGACTTTGATGAGAAAAGGACTCTTAAGATATATACCAGTTGGTGGGTAATTTTGACAGCACAAAAGGTCTTGCTTTCTTTTTCATAATCAGTTGGTAACCAACCTAACTTGAGGGTTCTCTCTTCTCTTCTACTTTTAACATCTAGCATCCAGGGTTTTCCACTGTGGAGGTGAGGGGGGAGTCCAAAAATATGAATTTACAGCCATAAAAACTGTAAGTGGCCCTCAAGACATTATTGTTTAGGTAAGATACATTTCCCCTTTTGGTCAAAAGACTATGACCTAAATTAAATAAAATCTGTTGAAACTTATACTTGAGTGAAAATGATTCAGTATCTGTAAGATGAACAAATACACTAGTATCTGAAATAAGAATTTGCCATTTTGCAATTAATTAAAATGAAATTGAAGCCCTCCCTGCTGCTTGGTTTCTCTTGGAACTCTTTGCATTGGGCTATTTTACTCTACAAAAAGAATTGTGACAGGCGCCAGAATACCATAGGTTTCTGCTCTTTCTTTGTCCTCTGCTAGTTGGAGCCTGCTAGAAAAAAAATTTCCTGCTTTTACTTAGAGAAAATACACAACACTTTCCAGAGACACTCGAGAGCTAGGATGATGCACATCTCCTTTGGTGTCCATGAACCTGTGCTGTTCCATGGCCTATCAATTCTCTTCATTGCTGCCTCTCAGAGGCACTAGGTCTCACTCAGAGTAACCGTTCTTTCTTTCTTCCTTTCTTTCTTCCTTCCTTCCATCTTTTTTGTCAGTCATGGGACTTGAACTCTGGGCCTGAGCATTGTCCCTGAGCTCTTCCTACCCCTCCTTCAGCCACAGCACTACTTCTGGTGGTTAATTAGAGATAAGAGTCTCATGGTTTTTAGTTCCTTGGCTGGCTTTGAACCGAGATCCTCAGATCTCAGCCTCCTGAGTAGCTAGGATTACAGGCGTGAGCCACTGTGCCTGGTATACAGTAACATTTCTTTTATCCTCTTTATATGAGTGGTGTCTTCTGAGAAAATACCTATATGAGTAAATGAAATATAATAGCTCACATCTGTAATCATGGCTATATGAGTTGAAGGATGAATAGAGGACCAGAGATAGAAAAATAATATGAAAGACAACAAGGGAGGTAGGAAAAAAATACTGCAGGAGTGTAAGATTATTATAGTAATGAAGAAAAGGTATTGTGTAAGGATAAATGACCTAAGGTGATAGACAGGTAGAATATTTGAGTACAAAGTTTAGAGGAAGTTATATAAAACTTATGAAAATAAAAAGTGTAATAAGAATATATAGAGAAAAGAGAGAGGTAGATATAGGAGATTTCAATGATACAAATTTTAAAAAGAAACAAAACAACAATAAAATAAAACAAAACAAAACACACCAAAAAAAGGTGAGGGGAAATCTTCACTATTGTGAGTTCTTACCCAAGAGATATTAGGGTTGAGAACCAGGAGATTAAAAGACAGGTGACTGTATCAATATAGATATCATTTTTATTCAGACTGTTCCCAGAGCTGTCACTGTGTTTCTGGGAGCAACCACAGTGATGGAAGGAATACAGGAAAAGAGAGGAGGGAAAAAAAAGGAAAAGAAAATTTAAAAAAAAGGAATGAATCATAACATTAGAAAAAAAGGTGTAGGTAAAATTGCAAAGAGAAAATAAGAAGACCTGAAAATGCAAATAAAAAGGGGTAGAAGAACAAAAAAAGAAAGAAAAAAGGGTGTTCTTCAGGGTTTTTTTGGGGGGTGGTATGATAGGAAACTTGTGTCTCCACTAAATTTGGATCCAAACACTTCACAAAGTCTTTTTGTCTTGTGATTTGGCTTTGTGGTTTTTCAGATCAGATTGCTTGATTGGTAAAACAAAGCTGAAAGATTCATGGGCATCTTTGTTTACCAGGTCTGTGGCAAGGTGCAGGGGACAGACTTCAGCAGCATTGGGGTGGATTTCTGGCTAAGATATCTTGGGAAATCCTTTGCCAGTTAGAAAGATGGTGTTTCCAGCACTACCTCTCAGGTTCCAATTGCTTTGGCTGGGTCTTTGCCAGCAGTCAAGGTGGTGCTGCTCTCAGCTGGTGGGGCAGGGAGTTCCCTCCCAATGCTGTTCCACGAGCAGAAGTGGAAACTTCTCCTCAGAGGTACTCACAAATTTCTGGATTCTCCGGTTCTGTGAAGCTGGCAGGTCCGTGCATGGCCGGGTGTTGGCTCTGAGCTTGCACAGGCTCTGTGTGGCTCTGTCTACAGCCCGCAGGTCTGCGCTCCTGTGAAGCGCTGTCTGCTCCACAGCTGGTGGGGCTCCACAGTGGCTTCTCGTGCTGGTATTCTGCCTTTTTTCTCTCTGACTGAGATCTCTGTGGTGCTAAAGCTTACTTAGGATCAATTTTTGGTAAAGAACTGTCCACTATGCTGCCAGAACTTGTATCTTGGCGGGAGCTCAGAATGACTTACAGTGAACCGCTGACATCTTCTGCCGACTGGTTAATTAGAGAATATCCAGGGAAAGGACCTGGTAATTTTCATAGTCAATGAACAGTTTCTTTCTTTGCTTACAGTGTTTTGAAATTTTGGCTGTATTTTAAGTGTCAACAAGAATGTTTTCAGAACCCACAATCCTGGCTTCCCCATTTGTCTTCATTAGTATTATTATTTTTAAAATTTATTGTCAGGGTAATGTATAGAGTGGTTACAGTTACATTTGCCCTGTAGTGAATACATTACTTCTAGAACACTGATACCCATTCTCATGTTTTTGTCCTCATTTCCCTCCTCTACCCCTCTCAATCATCTTGTTTTTCCCTCTTCCCTGTTTAAAATAAACAAATAAATGTATACACAATGCACCAGGTAACAAAGTCAGATATAGTAACCACATGAGACTAACCATAAATTTACCAGTATTATTAAAGGTAGAATGAAAAAAATTCCATTTGGCTGATGATTACTTAAGCCAGTAATCAGAAATACTATTAAACTTGTAAAGCATTATTTTGACTAAATTTCTATCCCACCCAGACTTAGTAGTCAAAAAATGGTACATTCTGAAACTGACTTAATCCTTTGACTTCCTTTGCTATTCTATTTTTTCCTTTCTTTTTTTTTGAAAAACCATACTTTGTTACTATTTCATCACTGGAGGTAGATAAATGAATAAAAGAACTGAACAAACAAAGTCCTTTTGTCCCACACACCAAAATATCAGAGAATGAAAGTAACTATTTTTCCTAAATAAATTTCCCTCCTTGACACTTATCCAGTCTTCAAGCATCTGTCGTTTGAGGGGATCTCCACCGAAGGATCTGAGAGCCATGAAATGTGATGGAGCAAGAGTAGAAAACGATGAGGAAGGGGTGGAGCTAACAGAGTCAGCTCATCTTTTCTGTGAAGAAATCCTGCATTCAGGGATTCCATCTGATAGCTGAAATCATTCCTGATACTCTGTATCTCTAACACATGTTTATGGTGAGAACACATTGCAGAGGCTTGAATAACTTCTCTACCTTGCCCCAAATCTACAAACCCTCATGGGACTGTAACATAACTGCTTATCTTTGCTATCATCAGGACTGATGACTGTCCACACAGTCACAATTTATGTGCATCCTGCATTCTATCAGCAAGCCCCTATCTTCCACAGAGCAAGATGCCTCCAGAATTCAGACTGTTCACCAACCACATCTATAAATAAATCCCTGGGTACCCAGTACTAGAAACCAACAGCTGAGTCATTTATTTTTGGTTTTGACTTTCCTTTGAAACCCATAGCCGCATGGAATGAATCAGATTTACAAAGTTCTTGAAGCAAGTATTTTTCCACATATTTACTTGCTTGATCCCTATAAATCTCTGCAAAACAGGTGCTATCACACCCACTATTCTTTTTTCTTCACAATTTTTAGCATCAATAAATTGTACAGGATGCTTATATTTTGAAATGTCCATAGTGCATATATGTAGATGATGTATCTTTCTCTGTCTCACCCCCTCTGTCACTTGCCCACACTTCTCTTTACCCTTCCTACACCAATCTCATCCAGCATCAGAATGCCATACAGCACATTTACATAAATTATTGTGACCATATGCACACTATTCACCAACTTTCTAAGTGAAGTACTAAGACACCAGGCTATGTAAGTCACCCAAGGCTATATCATCCAGGTAGGTAGCTAGGAATGGACCCCCATCTTAATCACTTTCCTCTGTGCACATCACTGCTGTGCATTGTTCAGACCACTGCATTGGGTTAATCTATTGCACCATCTAGGAATTTGCTTATCTCTTACTCTTCTTCTTCCACTGGAATTCATCCTTTCATTGTTACTATGACTTTTACTCACATCCCTTCCCCAAACTACCTCATACCACTCTAGCAGAAGACCAGAACGATCCTGAGAGAGCCCCTGGCTATTGAAGGAGTCCTTTAAAACTCCCTGTGGCATGCCAAAGAGCAGTATAAAGAATACAACGACAGGCACCAGATCTCAGGAGAGAAAATCTGACAGCAAGATACCATCTGTTTCTATTCCTATCTACAGAGACCATCTGCTCTTGCTCAAAATATTGCACAGCTGCTACTTTGGGTCATTTAAGGTCAGGGGAATCATCAGCCCTTCAACTGTTATCTGTCCATGTGTCCGCCTTGTTTTCTGCTGCTACCTGCTCTGTTGGGCCTCACAAAGCCCCACAATTGATTGCTCAGGCCTGTGTCAATCCTTGAGAACTGGATAGAAAAGATTATCTGGTGGGGTAATTTTGATGCAAGAAGACTGAATCAAGTAGTAGGTAAAATTGGATGTACAAGTCTAAAGATTAGTAACTAAAGCTGTACTCCTACAACATAATAAACATAGAATCCAACCCTGGAATCTCTGTTTAGGAAAACAGTTTGTCATTATGTCTATGCCACTCCTGACAACATATGTCTAGATTTCTCCTCTCACACTAAGTTTCAAGGATATCTTTAAGTTGAACTCATTTGGGGCCTACCTTTTGCTAGCCTACAGAAACAGCCTCGAAATTTAGAATTCAAAACAGTTCACCAGAAGCTCCTGTGTCCCACACATTTCTCTTCTTTCACTTATTTATTGGTTCAAAGTCTTTTCATTCTCTGTCATTTTGATATGTATCTTTATAAATGTGTAAACCACTATCAGGTTTGTCTTGTGGCCCTGCCAAGATGGTGGGGCTATCCTTGTAGGGGTACAAGTACAGAGATTACCCTAGACTGACATCTGCAAAAGGAAGGGAGGAACTGGATTGGACAAGAGTAGAACTTGAACTGTGTGAAAGCATAGCAAAGCCTCTATTAACCCCAGTCTCTGGAGGATGCTACCCGTCAATTAATTCTGCTAACATGTCAGTGTTATTTCCTCTAGGATATGGCTACCTTGGTGGCCACCCTTGAAGTGTGTGACTTTGGTTGATGTAGCTGCCCTTTGCCAAGACAGCTGGCATAAGGGTAGATCCATTTAGGTCTCTCAGCATCCAGGATCTCTAAGAAAAGAGATCCAAGCTATATATCACAGTTTCTCTCTTTATTGTTCCTACTAAGTGGAAACTGTCAAAACCCAGGTACAAACTTTGCTTTTAGGGCGTTGGGACTGATAACATCTCATACTTTAACCAGTGAGGACTTCCTACAATGGGCCCTGAGATTCAAGATTCAAATCCAAAGAGGATGAGGTATTTTCCTAATGTGTTCTATTTTGTCTTCAGAGATTTCACTTTCTTTGCTACTAGAAGGGCTCTAGGGATTGCTTGTGGTTTCCTGTATGCTTTCATGTCAATCATCTTCCTCTCCTATTCCTTGAAGAATTCCGAGATTTTCTCTTTTGCAAAGTCTTCCTTTAGTTCTGTCACCTCAGCTGGACCCCTTTTATTTCTGAGATAAGCCTTTTTTAATTTTTTTCAAAACTGATTCAGTGCACCTCCAACTTTTCTACCAAAGAATTCCTGACTTCAGATAAGCAGAATGTGTACTACTGGAGGTCCCCAAAGGAAGCTCAGGGCTTCTTTCTCTACTCACAGAATCTCTTTGAAGCCTCTGTGTTTCATCTTAAAAATTCATGTGAATTTCACATTCTACAATATGAAATATATGTGCTAGTTTTAATATTAAAATGGTGTTTCAAATTATTTACTAGTGAATAAATTTATTCAGGAACATGGTTTATTCATGGTTTTTATACGTTCTGAAAGAACCTTGCATATATCAGCTTTCAATTTATAGAAGTAGGAGGTCATAGTTTTGAAACTTGGTTATAAATGTGGCTCAGAATCCTAGACTAAAAATTCAGAATATGTTTTTAATATCAACTTATGTGCATTGAATTATGGTTTGCAATGCTCTATATTTCAATGTACACCTTAAGTAAGATTATAAATGAAAAAGACCAACATATTTCTTCTGAGTAGAGAGCTGATCCCATCAAATCATAAATTAGATACTCAATTCAAATAAATGTCAATAAATCATCATGCCAGGTATACTATATAAACTGGAAATAGCATTCAAACACAATTCATTAAAGATACTTATATGGGGTCATAAACAGAATATATTTTTAGGGTTAGAGTTCTTTGGTAGCCTGACTTAGAAGCAAAATTTATGGATCTAGTCTCTAGAAATATCAAACTTTATACTCTAGAGGAACAAATAAAATGTATATCATTCAGATTGAGTTTCCCATTGTATTATTTTTAACAAGTACTTAAAAAGTAAACAGCAAACACCATTCATTCATTTATTTAACAGCTCTTGAACACTGCCAGGGACTAGTAGGTGTTAGGTTCAATGTTTCAGTTCTGGGAAGCAGTCATCGAAGAGACGGACTTGGTCTTTCTTTTAGCCAATGCCTTTTGTGGACAAGGATAGGAAAATAATTTAAAATAGTAATTATTTCAAGTAGTAAATACGGGCAAGAATCTAAGGTACAGTTATTTTGAGATACCTGCTTTGATATAAACAAAAGAAAATTTATGCATAAAACACTAAGAAGCTTTAACTGTTTTAGATAAACAGATGACACTTAACTTTGTTTGCACACCAATAAGTAGTTCAAGGAGACATTTACAGCCAAGTACAAAAAAAGAATGTTCATTGGGTGTATTAAAATAGGATTCATTTGTTCTCTGTGGAGAGCAGACTGAGCACACTTGAGCTTCCTGTTGCATGGATGGAGAGAGAGGAAATATAGAGAACAAAGCCTGGAATGCCAGGAGGCCCCCATAAAGAGAGAGAGACTGATCTGTCACCTTAATATCTTCACAGATATGGTTTAGCAGCTGGTTACACTGGATAGGCAATCATGAAGCCAGCTTCCAAGAGAATGTGACAATACAGTTGAAGAATTAGTGTCAGTAAAAGTATAAGCACCAATAACTTTCCTTCTCTTGCGTAGATTTGTGATTCTATGAAAATTACTGAGCCACCCTCTATCTCATTTTTTCTCATCTGTAACATTGGATAAATAGATCTCTCAAGATTAATCATAATATAGTAAATATAAACTATTTTGGCCACAACTGCCTATATAATAGTGAGAAGAGTCATTATTAATGGTATAACTCTGAATAATATTAAGGTATATAGTATAAAATTACATGTACTGTTAGTAGCACATACAATTATAATTTTTTAAATTAGCATACTAAACTTTTTTCACTGTTTTGCATTAAGGTTGATGGTTAGCTTTTTAACTAAAAGAAAAGGAGATGAATGAGCTGTATAAATTTAGGGGTTTTTTTTTCAGACAGAAAAGAGTTTTTTGAGGGGAAAGCATACTGACTGCCTGCACAAGATGGAGGTGTGCAGAGGCTGAAGTGATGCAGGGGAAGGGAAATGGGCAAGGCAAAGGTGCCAAGGGCAAAGCAAGGGGTCAAATTAATTATGGAGACTGATATATAGGGAGCAGACAGGGAAGTGATTTGGCTACAGCAAAGACTTCAGAGGGGACATCCCCTCACTCCCCCCACATCCTGGCATGCTATTTTCTTGAGGTATTAATGTTGGATTAGGGATTCTAGAGGAAGGAGCCACATGTGTGCCAGGAAAGAACCATGGGAAACATGAGCAAAATGGCACAAAGTAAGTCAGGATAGTAAGAAATCTTGGCAGAGTTTATAGTAAGTCAGTAAGCAAGCCACAGATAAGCAGAAGGCCAGTGAGGGTGTTCTCAAGAAGAGACAGACAGTTTTAGCTAAGAGAAGTTAAGCCAAGCTAGCTAACCTTAAGAGGAAATCTAGAGGAAGGTCACTGCACAAGTGTGCAGGTGTGGGGTATGGGGAATTACTTTAGTTTCCTGAGGAAAGTAGTTTGATGTATCATTTTCCTTTCTCCTTCTGGCTTATTTAACTTAGCATAATATTCTGTGGGTTCATCCATGTTGGGAACAGCAGGATTAGCTTTAAAATTATCTAAGTTCATTTAGTCTGTTTTTGACAAAGTTAAATGATTTCAGAACCCCTTGGAAGTCATTTTAGTCATTTTAAAAGTTAAAACTGCTACTTCTTGAGTTTAATCAACTGCTGAGCTCTGGAAATACAACATTTATGATTGACAAGTTGTGTAGGTTAGTGTTTGAAGAGTTGCCTAATATGTAAGGCTCTAGATTTGATCCTCTAACACAGCAAAAGCTAAACTAAAAAAAAAAACAAAACAATAAAGTACAGTAGCATGCCATTCATTCAACTTTGTGAAATATGAGTGAAGTAATAAAAGTTTCTAGGTGTTCCAGGAATATATTTTATTGTGTAAAAATATTCTCCATATTTCATGTAAAATATGAATATGTGTTTATATTCGTGGATTATCTGTTACTACTCTCACAAATAGAATTATGGCTTAAAACTATCCATGAGATTAGAGTTTTTATTATTCAGGATGTCAAATAAAGTAGCTATTACACTTCATAAAATTCTATTTATGTAAATGTAATTGTCAGTTTCTCAGTTTTATTAGTTTCATTTCAAGTACACATTAGCCACGTGTGGCTAATGGCAGATAAAGATCATTTATATCATTACAGAATATTTTATTGTAACTGCTGATTTTACTCTGTTCCTAACAGGTTATATAAATGTATCTAGACATTTTCCACTAGACATTTATTTCCTAGCTTTATCTGTCAAAAAATAGTATCTTCAACGCTGGAACCTGGAACAGATGCTAGAATAGGCCACCGCTAAACTGTCATTTCCTCCTCATATTTGTTTAATTTTTCTTTGGCTATATACCCTAACAGGATATCTTTAAGATAAAAATTTTCAATGGTAATTCTTCCAGAAATGTTATTCTTTAATTTGAAGTGGTTTTTCAATTGACTTAGTAACAAGTCCCAGTAACAAGGCTGGTGCCAGGGCCTACCGGCAGCAAATTGAAGTTCCTGAAATAGGGGGCAGGGACTGGAAAAAACTCTGGCTCCCAACAGGCTGGCAGCAGCAGCATTGAGAACCATCTGTAACCAGTTTAGCTAACAATCTGGAATGCCACCAGGAACAAATTAAAATAGTCAATCCTGGAAGAAATCAAAGCCTATCATGGATGAGTTAAACGTGGCTTGCTAGAGAATGCAGAGCCTGTAATATCACAATATTTTAGAAGCAGGGGGGAGAAGAATTTTTCACCACCAATGTATTATGGAGATTGAAAGTTAAAATTGAGAGCTCAAGCAGAAAGAGAGCTAAGTGAACTCTGCAGTTAAGCAGTGAGTACTCTCCTGACCAGTCCTAGACAGTGCTCTCCTGGCCACTATTATATTAAGGACAGTTATTAGTTTAGATTCCTCGATAATAACTCAAGTGAATGTTCAAACCAACATAATCAGTTGAGCATGAATTCATGCCATTCAGGAAACATGTCATTTCTTTACAAGTAATCATAGCAGAAACTACCAGACAAAGATGATCAACAACATTTACTGAGTGTTTCTAGGTGCTAGCAGAGTTTTATGTGTTTTTCATGAAGTCTAAAAAAGTAATTATAATTACATGTTACATTGCTTATTTTAGGCTAAAAGCTTGCTATGACTAACCTCATATTTTGTTAATTTGCATTAATTATACAAAATAATGAGCTTCATATTTTCAGACATGTATACAACATTCTTTTATCAAGCCAACTCCTATTATCATTTCTTGTCCTCTTTCTTGTATGAGTCTTTTCTAAGAATTTTTTTCCCTAAGTCTTTTCTTAAAATCCAGATTCAGCATGAGAGAAAATATACATTTGTCTTTCTATGTCTGATTTATTTTACATAACATGGTCTTTAGTTATACCCATTTTCCTGCATTTTATACTTATGCTTTGTGTGTGTGTATTTGTGTTTGTGTATATGTGTAGGGGGTACAGTATTAGGAACTGGATCTAGGGAACCATACAAGTTAGCCAAGCTCCATACCACTTGAGCTATGTCTTCAGGGCCACTGTCTTTATTCTTCTTTTTGTGAATATCTCAATAGTACTCAATTGTGTATATATACCACATTTTCTTTCTGAACTTCTCAATCCTCCAACAACACTATTCAGAGTGAACAGGATATGTCCTTTCCTTCACAATCATCAGAGTAGGCAAATTTTAAGGAAAACATGGAAATTTGATCATTATAGTCTATGTCTAGAAATGGATGGGACCAAGTATTTCTGATGTTATAACCTTACTGATTAAATGTTATTATCCACATTTTATAGATTAAAAATTTCAAGATCTCTGGTCATAAAAGAAATGCAAATCAAAATAACTCTAAGATTCCACCTAACTCCAGTTAAAATGACCAGGATCAAGAAAACTAATAACAACAGATGCTGGAGGGGATATGGCCAAGAGGGATCACTACTACACTGTTTGTTGGTGGGAGTGAAAATTCATTCAACCACTATGGAAAGCAGTATGGCAGTTCCTCAAAAGACTAAACATAGAGCTCCCCTCTGACCCAGCAATTCCACTACTTGGCATTTACCCTACCGTCCAGAAACTAGGGCATACTAAACCCACTAAGTACACAATGATATTCATTGCAGCACTGTTACCATAGCAAAGATATGGAGCCAACCCAGATGAGTTGATGAGTGGAACAAGATGTGGTATTTATACACAATAGAATTCTATGCTGCTGTCAGAAAGAATGACATCGCCCCATTTGTAAGGAAATGGAAAGAAAGACTTAGAAAAAATCATATTAAGTGAAGTAAGCCAGACTCAAAGGAGCATAGGCCCAATAGTCTCCCTCATTTGTCATAATCAGTAGAAACCTTGAGCTCTCCTAGCAGAGATTTACAATAGAACAAAATGTAGAGACATTAGGCCAAATCACTAAATGTAAGGACCTCCAGGATAAGGAAACAAAAGCCATATATTGAGTGACTGTGGTCCCTAATGTACTACATTATTGCTCATCTCTTTTGCTGTCCCTTGGTTCTCATATTGTTACAATTTTTCACCTTGTTATCTGATATATTTTATATATGCTTAATTGGTTATTTGAAATTGGATAGGGAAGGGGGGAAATCAAGATAGGCAGGAGGAGGGTGGGAGGGAAATGGGACCATGTCATGAGAAAGGGTATCAATGTTTGTGAAGTTATGCACCTTCTCTCTGGTTAATATAATGTATCACTTCTATTAATCAAAATAAAAAAATTATCTTAAAAAAGTCAAGCCTCAAGGACTTCTGTAGGATTGTAGAGCCAAAATGTGTATGTTGCTGTTATAAAAATCATAGCTCTAACTGCAGTGATTTTAAATTTAATCCCCAAATCCTAGTCTAGTCTCATGGAACTCTAATCAGGAAAAACTCAAATTATAGTGGCAAAGCTTGCCTCGGTCTCCCTTTGGTATCCTCAAACTCTCTTCTAGTCTCCAAACACCTCTTGAGCCAACTCTAAGACAAGCCTGCTCCTCATTTTATTAAGCAATCACCATCATAATAAATTCAGAAATTAGAAACACACTGCAGTGTCTACATGGAATTGTTCTCAATGTAAAATTTATAAAAATAACTTCTTCAAATACTTAACTGCTTTTTCACCCACAGCTGATATTCTACCATTTAAGTCAGGTGTCCAGTCCAAAATTTTGCTGATTAAATTGACAGTAGAGCCTGGAGAACTTTTGTTCCTGGGCTGGATTCAAACCCAATACTTAGATCTTAGCTGGCTGGGTTGCTAGAATAACAGGCATAAATTTGTGCAAAGCAGAATATGGCTTCATTTATTTTGGTGTTGACATTGGGAAAGTGAAGAGAAAATCTAGCCAAAATAACTTCCTATCCAAACTAAGCATCCAAAGACTGTATTCCTATTGCATTAATTTTGTACAAGCTCAGTGAGTATCTTCTATATTATATGTAAACAATTCACTGGACAAGTTATGAAAGTTGACCAATAGTACCAGCCAAAGGCTAGATATTTCGTATTCATTCTTAGTTGGCTTTATGTGTAAGTTCTGAAAGAAGATCAGTTATGAACTGTGAAAATTTTGAAGTATGTTTCAGCCTCTCCAGAAACAACAGGCCTCTCCCTGCTGCCCCTCCACAAGCATGGATAAGCAGGTACATTTAACCACAGAAAAGAATATTTGATTAATATTCATAGAAGATGTTGGAAAAAATGCTAGATAAATATTTAGAGTTCATTTTGCTTTCTAAGTAATTTCTAAAGAGGAAAAGAAACAGGAATAATCAACATGCAAATTGAGATCTCATAGGAAAAGTTTGAGGATGACTTGAAAGTCCAAAAAGGCTTAGATAATGGCTTTGAAAATGGTGAAGCCGATGGTTCCTTTTTAGTGTTTTTCTAATGTGCAGCAGAAATGATTCTTTTAACTTTGAAAAGAGGGATTACATGAACATGAAAATATATGCTGAGATTGTCAAATATATAATCAAATTTGATTGAGAGATGTTCTGGTTGATATTGATAGCAATTTCTCTTTGGAATACCACAGGCATATTGTCATTACTGCTTCTTTACTCATTAGGCATAATATCAATTAGAAGTAAGTATTTCAATAGCAAATTCAACAGAATGTATTTGATGATTATTTCTTTTAAACTGAATACCAGCTGTTTGTTTCCTAATATATATAAAATTTCATAGCAAAGGACAAAATTCAGGAAAGAGACTGAGTGTTAGTCAATTCCTAAGAAGTCCTAACCTCCTTTATTCATTTAACTGGCCATGCCCTAATTAGATATGACATTGGACAAAAGCCATAGTAACCAATCTGCATCTAAAACTGCTTTTTAAAAGCAAAATGGCAAAACATCTGAATGTTTCATAATCCTGGATTTCAATCTGTTCTGTAGATAATATTGTTATCTGTGTATGGAATATATAGCGGCATTGCATTGGAAAAGAATTAAGATGATCTATTTACAAAGGACATTGCCCTTTATGTAAAGACCCCTGACCACTCTTTGCCTTAAAAAATGGAACTACCTGATCCCCAGTTGGCTGTGTTTGTTCTTTTATGGTCTTTCCTACACTCCCAATATTTCCCTTTTCCTTATAAAGACTCCTGTCATATTAAATAAGGACCCATCCTTCTGAACTTATTGAAACTTACTTACCTCATTAATGGCCCTCTTTTAACATCAACTTTTAAGAAGCCAACTTTCAGTCCCTAATAGATTGGTGTGTATGCCAACATTTCACAGCCCCATCATGGTAGACCTTTGCTAACCACATTTTCGCCCTTCTTATAAATCATTCCCACAAAATTTCCTGTTGGTGATAAACTAGTCATGATGATGCTACCAAGTGGATACCAATCAAAAGCTAAAAAGTTAGTCTGAAACAGGAGTTCAGAGTTGTCCTCTAGGGAAATAACATTATCTCTCAGTATGATGTCACGTCCATCAGACTGGGTAACTGCATCTTCATCCATCATCAAGTATAGTCGAAATGCAAGCATTATCACAGATGGCTGTGAAATGAAATACTTCAGTAAATTCCTTGCCTGCTCTTATGATTCCATCCTTCAATAAAACTAACATGATCTGTGGTCCACCTAGTAGCCTTCCTTCTCATAATCTCTCTTACTAAAGTTTAAGAAAATTTGACTACCTGGACAAACTAAAGTGCTTCAAGTGATAGACAAAAAACTTTTCTAAAATAAGGGGAAAATGGGCTTTTGAATCATTTGCAGTTGTTTCTATATGCCTTTCCCAGAGTGGATTTTTAATCTAACTCAAATATTTAAAGACTCTAAAACTACCATAGATCTTAGTATCATTATAGTATCTTAAAAATCTGGATATGCTAGTTGAAAATAACCACATAGATAAATTAAGGAAGCAAAATTCTCTGGGTTGGGGTTAGGGTTCAAGTTGTAGAGAGTTTGTCTGGCAAACACAATGTCCTGAGTTCAAACCTCAGTACTGGGAAAGAGAGAGAAAAAAAACAAATAAAGGGAAAGAGATTATTCCTAGAATAAATGTAATACAGAAAATGCTACATTTCTGAATGGATTAACCAATGAAACAAACATATCTTCCTGAAAATGAAATATTTCAAGAAAATGTTAGTGTTCTTCATGTGTTTATCTTATTTTAAATATGTTCAATACACAAGATGCAATTATCACCAAATAGATTATTCTTTCATATAAACTGTCAAGGGCAAATATTTGATGATTAAATAGTTAATTCAACTGATTCATAAGAAATTAAATCTGGGATGGGAGCATAGCCTAGTGGTAGAGTGCTTGCCTCGCATTACAAAGCCCTGGGTTCTATTCCTCAGTAAAAGCTGGAAGTGGAACTGTGGTGTTAGCCTTGAGCAAAAAGTGTCCACTGCCCAATGTCCAGGCCCCAGGACTGGCAAAAAAGAAAGGAAATCAAGTTATCCTTTTGAAAAGTCCATTAAACACAGAAGATACTAGAGATAACTAGTGATATATGCACAGTATAATTGCAGCTAAATTGAAGACTCAATAAGAAATAACTATTATAATAAAATTAATATATGCTGCTTGATTTGTTTTTTATTAAAATTTAAGTAAATTCAATTAAAATTTGAGTAAAACTATTTTATATGAAATAGATAAAATTCTCATCTTCAAAAGTCATCCATGTAATTATTGAAAATATACAATGTGCAAATCTGAGCAATCAATTCTTTTTTCTGGATTGGTGAGAATTTTATTTTTGTGTTATGTTTATAAGGGCAATTCTAAGCAATCATTTCTAAGGATAAATTAATTCATTAGAAGCTAGGGACAGGTGCTTTCACATCTGTAATCCTAGCTACACAGGAGGTTGAGATCTGTGGGTCACAGTTCAAAGTTATTCTGGACACTAAAGTTAGTGAAACCCCTATCTCCAATTAATCTCTAGAAAACCAGAAGTGACACTGTGGCTAAGTGTTAGAAGTATAGCCTTGAGCTGAAGCCCAGGACTAGCAAAAAAACAAAAAAAAATTCAGTTCTACTTGGATTAAAGGAAATATATAGATAAGGCTATCTAAATTTCTTGGATTTAGTTAGCATATGCAAAGTAAGTTGGTGCAGCTGAACTAATCACAAGCTTGGGCTAATTTTTCTTGCATCCCTATTAATCAGGTTAGAGTTTCTGTTCTATTAATGTAAACAGAGAAAGGTCAACAATGTCACTAGGAGCATGTTCCAGGGCATGGGAATTAAGCAAAAAGTAATCTCTTATTCCATTGCTAGACTAAAAACAGCCTCAACCCTCAATTTTTGAGTTTTAGATAATGCAGAATGTGCTGTATTCACAGAGCATATAGTTTCTGAGCAACAATGAAGGTCATTTATTGCAGGATCCTCAGCCAACTCTGTAATGATTCTTTGATTAGTGAAAAAGTGGTTTTGCATGTTCTGCCCGGGGATATTTCTTTACTGGATTTTGCTCTCTCTCTTTTCAAGAGGATTCTGTGGATTGTACTAATGTTCCTCATGAGAATGTTTAGTCTGAGACTTGATGCCCCATGTGCTAGAGTTGGTCAATAATAGACCAGATAAATTAATTTAGAAAAATTTTGTTTTTTTTCTTTAAGGAGAAAGGTTATATTCCAGAATAAATGTCATAGAGCAAAACCATTATGCATTCCTAAAGTTTAAGTAAAGAACTATTTGGGGAAAATTGCAGAGATTTTTGCACTTTCAATGTCTACCATTCCAATCCTATATATCACAGATCAAATGTGCTATCACACACACACACACACACACACACACACACACACACGAAAAAAACCCAACAGTTTCCTCCTTGTAGACAATGCAGCTGAAGGAGTTTCAGTTAAATACATTTCTCAGCTTACACTCTCTGCAAGAGCTTTAGACAATGCCTTCCTTTTGGATAACAAAGCATAAGAACTAGGAAATACTAACTGCTTTTTGTACTAGGATATAACTCCTTTCTGCTACCTAAAATTATGTTTTCAATGAATTTTCTGATATTCTGAGTATTAAGCAGGTGGCTCAGGATTGGGGGGCTGTACCTAAAGTCATCCAGGGATCTCATTTGCTCCTTGTCATTGTTGTTGTTGTTCAGACCTTGAACAAATGTTATGATATACCTTTCTTTTAAAGTATTTATTTTATTGTTGGGGTAATGTATAGAGGGGTTACATTTACATTCATCAGGTACTAGGTGCATTAATTCTTACACATTGATACTCCTCATGTTTTTCTCCCCCTTTTCCTCCCCCCAACCCCTTCCAATCATCTTGTTTTCCCCCTTCCCTTTCCTATTTCAAATAAATCAATGTATATACAAGATACCAGGTAACAGTCAGATATAGTAACAATATGAGATTAACCAAAGGGCAACAAAAGAGAAGAGAAATAACATAGTACATTGAGAACAGCAATCACACAAGATAAAGCTTTTATTTCCATATACTAGAAACCTTTCATTTAGCCTCATCCTATATGACCTTATGTACCTAGGTTTTGTGCTATTGTAATTGTCAGCTAGATGAGTCCTAGATGTGTACCTATTATTACCAATCAGGGGAATCATTGAGCCTAAATTCCTTTGGGTCTAGTTTACTTGACTTAATGTTTTTTTTCCAAGGCTTTCAATTGCCTTACAAATTAGGTGATCTCATTCTTTCTGATGGCTGCAAAGAATTCCATTGTGTACAAGAACCACATATTCTTTATCCATTCATCTACAGTGGGGTATCTGGGTTGGTTCCATATCTTTGCTCTGGTAAACAGTGCTGCAATGAACATCATTATGCTAATGGATTTAGTATGTCCGTGTTTCTAGACGATTGGGTAAATGCCAACGAGTAGAATTGCTACTATACAGCTGTCCAGAGTGGCTGAATGAGTTTACACTCTCACCAACAGTGTCGTAGTGATCCCTCCTGGCCACATCCCCTCCAGCATCTTTTCTTATTAGATTTCTTGATCATGGCCATTCTAAGTGTAGTGAGGTGGAATCTCAAAGTTGTTTTGATTTCTTTTAAGGCCAGAAATGTTGAGCATTTCTTCATTCTTAGGCCATTCCCATTTCCTCTTCAGAGAAGTCTCTAAGTCCTTAGCCCACCTTTTAATAGGATGGTTGTTTCTTTGAAGACTAGTTTTGGAGTGATTCAGTTTTTTCAGTTGTAGATATAATTTAGATATGAGGCCTTTGTCTGTTGCATGGTTAGTGAAGATCTTCTCCCACTCTGTGGAGTTTCTGTATTTAACTTGCTAGCTTTGTCCTTTGTTGTACAAAAGCTCTGCAGTTTAATGAAGTCCCATTTGTGCAAACTTTCTTTGATTTGTTATGTTTCTGGGTCCTTATTAAGAAACTTTCGACCTGTACCAAGGAAACCTAATGTATCTCCTATTCCTTTTGTAAATTTTTCAGTGTATCGTCTTTTACTTTGACGTCTTTGATCTATTTGGAATTAATCCTGGTGCAGGATGATGTAATAGGATCCAACTTTAGTTTTCTGCAGGTGCTTAATCAGTTCTGCCAGCACCACTTGCTAAAGAGGCTTTTTTCCATTCTATTTTTTGGGGGACTCCCTTAGCAAAGATTAGATGGCCATAGGTCTGTGGTTTAATATCTTGGTCCTCAGATCTATTCCATTGGTCTTCAGGCCTGTTCTTGTGCCAGTACCAAGATGTTTTAATTGCTGTAACTCTGTAGTACAATCTAAAGTTTGATATTGAAATTCCTCCTATGCTGTTCTTTCTGCAAAGAATTGTTTTTGCTATATGGGGTCTTTTATTATTTCATATGAAATTTTGGATTGCTTCTTCTATTTCCTTAAAGAATGACATTGGGTTATTTTTGGGTATTGCATTGAATTTGTAGATAATCCTTGGCAAGATTGTAGTTTTTACAATGTTAATTCTTCCAATCCAGGAACGGGGGAAGTTTTTCCACTTCCTCAGTTCTGCTTTAATTTCTTTGTTTAGGGTTTTAAAGTTCATCATAAGGTCCTTTACATTCTTAGTTAATTCCTAAGTACTTTATTTTCTTTGAGGCTATTGAAAAAGGAGTTGTTTTCCTGATTTTTGCCTTATTCCTCTCATTGTTAGCATATAGGAAGGTAGCTGATTTTTGAGGATTAATTTTATACCCTGCTACTTTGCCAAAGTTTCAAATCAGCTCAAGCAACTTGGGAGTGCAACCTGTAGGGTTCTTTAGATACAGAATTATGTCACCTGCAAAGAGGAAAGTTTCACTTCCTCTTTCCCTATTTGGATCCCCTTTATGCTTGCATCATGCCTTATTGCTCTAGCTAGGAATTCTAATACTATATTAAAGAGAAGAGGACAGAGTAGGCACCCTTGTTTCATTCCTGATTTTAGGGGAAATAGCTTTAGCTTTTCCCCATTAAGCATAATGCTAGCTATAGGTTTGTCATACACAGCCTTTATTATACTGAGGAATGTTTGTGCTAAGTACTGAGCCTTATAATATAAGGCTATGGAAGCAATGAGAAAGCTGGACAGGAGCCCTATTCTCTTAAAACATAAACATCAGCAGACTCAATCATAAATGTATTTTTCCCCAAGGTTTTTGGGCTTCTCTTCTCCAGGAAATCTCAGCTCTCTCTCTGCTAAATAGTTTCTTCAATCCTGTCAAACTACTTTCTTTACATTCCCCAAATTAGTGAGCACAATCCCAAGAATCATTGCTGCCCTCTACTAGAAACCCTCTACCTTAGCAGTGTTGACGAATTTCTCATCCAGTTTCCCTTGCAGATTCTAGAATGGTTCTCATAATTGAAACAAATAACATTCTTCTCCTCTATATGAATCAATGGAGCTTTCTCTCAGTATTTACTGTCCAGAACTGTCCTACAAATAACTAGCTTCTAAACAATACTTTCATATTTTTATGTCTCATCACTATCACAAATGATATGCTTGTGAGGGAATGGCAACTGTTAAGATATAAAGACAACAATTTTACTAACTTCTCTGGAGAGGCTTACAGTTTAGCTTTGTCTACTCATCATGGTCTTTCTTCCTGACCTCTCATATACCCAATTCTACAGATACCTTTAACTTCAACTGATCATTGCAATATAGGCTTCTCTATGGCTGTACTTCATCCCTGAAAACTGAGCATTCACATGTGCAACACAAAGGAGGTGAATCCATGTAAAACTAATAGACTGGACTATATGCATAAAGCCTTTGACTTAGGCATAAAGTCTTTGACTAGAAAGTAGATTCAAACTTAGTTTAGCTCACTCCAAAGTCTATGTTCTCATCTTAAACAAACATGTGATAGTATATTTATTCAGGAACATCAGCTAAGCAGGATGGTCTCCAACCATTATCCTTCAGCTGACATAATTGTATTTGTCTTTGTGGCATATATAAGCAAACATAATTAATACTTGCCTAGTAGTGAGTAGAAGAGCTGCATGATACAGAAATTTCATTATTGTTTTAAAGGAAACTCCATCCTGCTTTCCACAGTGGTGGCACTAATTAACAATGACCAAAAGTACATAAGATTCTCCCTTCCCAATCTAGTATCTTCAATGTTATTGCTGCTTTGATGATGGCTAATAGGACTATGATGCCATTTTCATTTGTCTTTTTTATGGATAAGAATATTATGGATATTGAACATTTCTGCTTACTTTTACTAGGCATTTGAAGTTCTTAATATATACCTGTTTGCCACATTCTCCAATTTATTAATCAGATTTTTCTTTCTTCTTCTGTGTGGGTTTGTTGTATATTTTGGATATTAGTCACTTCTCAGATAAATAGCTCATAAAAATTTTCTCTCATTTTGTAGGTTTGTCTCATTACTCTGGAAATGGTTTCCTTTATCATGAAGAAGCTTTTAAATTCCATGTTATCCCAGTGGTCAATTGGTGCTACTGAACTCTATCACTATATCTCTTTTTGTTATATCTTCAAGTGTTGAGGTCCTACATTAAAATATTTGATCCATTTTGAAGTCACTTTTGTACAGGAGAAGAGACAAGATCTAGTTTCTGTTTTCTTCACATGGATATTCAGTTTTCTCAGCATCATTTTGTTGAAAACACTCTTGCAATCATATATTTTGAGTATTTTTGTGAAAACTGAGATAGCCATAATGGTGTGGTTATATTTCTGTCTTCTTTTTCTTTCCATTTGTCTAAGTGTTCAATCATTGTACCACTAACACATTGTTACAGTGGCTCTATAGTATGATTTGAAGTCAGATATTGCGGTCCCTCCAGCAGTGGCTTTTTTGTTCTAGATTTCTTTAGCTACTCTGAGTCATTTGTGCTTCTAAATTGATTAAAGATTTATTTTTCTTTGTGAGAAGTGGGAATTTTGATGGAGATTACACTGACTCTGTGGGCTTCTTTCAGCAGTCTTTATGATATTAATTTTGTTAATCCATGAATAAGGAAAATCTTTCCATTTTACAATTTCTTCTATATTTTCTTTCTTCAGTGATTTATAGCTTTGATTGTAGAGGTCATTCTCCTGCCTAACGAAGTTTATTCCTATGCCATTTTATTTTATGTGTTTATTTTTGGTTTTTTTTTTGACACAGTGATTTCTGGCCCTGTTCTTAATAAAGTCTGAATCAACCCTAACTAAAGTGGTCTAGCTTACCTTCCCAAATCCTTTTTGTTCAGCCATACAAGTAAAAGGTTCAGGAATGTTCTACCATGGAGCCATTGACAAACAGATTTCACATGCTGTGAGCCACATGTTGTGGCTCAATATGTTTTCAACCTAACAGAATTCTATTGATCAGAAAGCTATTGAAGCTTAATCTTCATGGCTTCTTAGGTAGAGGAGACCTTTAAAATTTGCTGGGAAAGGTCTTGATATTGGCCCATGTCATAGCACATTTCCTTTGTAATATTATTATTTGTGAAATTTGAGCCACAATTAACCTCAAATGATTAAGGCTAGTATCTTGTTTCCATGCCTGTTCTCCACTTCACTTATTCCCTTTCAGAGGTTGGCTTTAAAATGGCTCTGGCAATCTTCTGGAACTTACCTCCAGATCCCCAATTTTAGAACATGTAATGGCAGTACTGTAATTTATAATGAGGCTTTAAAAGTTTCAGATAAGAAACAGAAATTACAAAGAACTTATATGGCTGTACCTGTTGTCTATTCTGAGGTATACATTAAAGAAATTGTTAAAATGCTGTTAAAACTTAAGAGAATAGTGCTGGAATTGTGGCTCAAGTAATAGGGCACTATCTTAACAAGCAAGCAAGCTGAGCATGCACAGGCCATGAGTTCAAGCACTGATACTGGTAAAAAAAAATTGCAGAATAATAAACAATTAAAAATGTGAACAAGAAAGTCAGAAACAATGATTCTACAATGAAAAATAAATTATAACATCTGTACACAAATCTTACATGATATCAAAAGCAATAGTTATTTCGGTGAAGAATTCATTTCCAAAGGGAAAAATGAATAGTTTGAAAAAACACAAGATTATGACATTAACCCCCTGTGGGGAGAAGATTTGAATTATATTAGAATAATAATATATTACTCAAAATACAACAATTCAACAAGAAAAATACCAATTGGTAAATTTCATTTGCCAGTTAGAAGACCTTGTAATCTTAGTCATTGCACAGGAAAACTTGAAATATTCTAAGACTGATCAGCAAATCCATGGGAGAAATTGTGATTGTCTTCCCCAACTTTGGTCACAACATCCAGGCTGGTCTGAGTTACCTTGCCTCCAGAGTTAGTACTTTGCTTACATTGCAACAACTCCTACTTCCTATCTTATTTACTGCCTGAAGACTTGAAACTGCTCACCAAGTTCAAAGACCTAAAGGTAAAAGCAAATACCCTAAAAACTTTACAGGAAGGAATAGGAGATACAGTAGGATCAAAACTTTCTTAATAAAGACCCAGTTAAAGAAAGCTTGGACAAATGGGACTGCATTAAACTGAAGAGCTTCTGTATATCAATGACATAGCTAGCAAGTTAGCTAGAAAGCCCACAGAGTGGGAAAAGATCTTCACAACAGACAAAGGGTCTCTTATCTAAAACATACCTACAACTAAAAAAAATTGAATCACTCCAAAACAAATCCTCAAAGAAACAACCATTCCATTAAAAAGTGGGCTAAAGACTTAAAGAGAGACTTCTCTGAAGAGGAACTAAGAATGGCCAATAGACATATGAAGAAATGCTCCACATCGCTGGCCATAAAGAAATGCAAATCAAGACAACTTTGAGATTCCACTTCACTCCAGTTAGCATGGTCATGATCAAGAAATCTAATAACAGATGCTGGCAGCTGGCAGAGATGTAGCCAGAAGGGAAAGTTACTACGCTGTTGGCAGGAGTAGAAACTTATTTAACCACCTAACATTTTAGTCTTTATTTGCATATGAAAAACCTTTAAGATCTCAAGGCACTCCCTTTTCTCCAGGTCTCCTTGGGCTCAAGGAATGCCCTTTGCCTTCAGGCCTCCTTTTAGAAGAGGTGTTTTTTTTTTCTTTTTTTCTTTCTTTCTTTCTTTCTTTCTTTCTTTCTTTCTTTCTTTCTTTCTTTCTTTCTTTCTGTTAAGATTACTACCTAGAACTCCCACAGTTTAAACCCACATAAGTTTTTCCTTAATGAAAGAACTACAAACATCATCAGTGCACCAAAAGTCTAAGTCTGGACTTAGTTTCCTTCTTTTTCTAAAATACGTCCAATTGCAATCCAGTAGCATGAAACCAAATCATACAGAGATAAACCTTTAAACATTCCTTTTGAAAACTCTTTTTTCCCCCAAATTTAATACATTTTAAGTAGTTTAAGAAACAGTATTATTTTGGGGCCGGGAGTTTGGCCTAGTGGTTAAAGTGCTTGCCTAGCATGCATGAAGACCCGGGTTCGATTCCTCGGCACCACATACATAGAAAAAAGCCAGAAGTGGTGCTGAGGCTCAAGTGGTAGAGCTCTAGCCTTGAGAAAGTCCAAGGACAGTGCTCAGGCCCTGAGCTCAAGCCCAGGACTGGCAAAAATAAATAAATAAAATAAGAAATATTATTATTTTACCATCAGATTTTCAGTGTCAGTCTGCAAGGAAAAAGGACGAAGATGATCCACTCAGTCCATCTGACCAGGTTAAGTGAACGGCCTTCATGCCAGCTTATTTTCTTTCAACAGCGTGGACCCTCCCTTAGGGCCTTTTCCACCATGGGAATCTAGAGCTGCGCCTTTGCCAGTTCACCTCTCGCCCCAAAAGATGGTCACACAGGACTATCCTAAGTTTTCCCGTCCTTTCTCTTTGCATTTGATTACCAAACAGTTTAAAAAGTCTCCAAACTCTAACTTTAGGAAATAAATTTCAAATTCATTAATTTTTCTGTGCTAAACAGGATACAATGTTTACAATGTAAACAGCTCTATGCATTACAATATCAACCTTATTTTAAATGCAAATTTTATTTAGAAAATACTTTTTCTACTTTAGAAAAATACTTCTTACCAGTTTCTCTTTAAAACAATGCAGTAATCCATTGAGACATTGGAAACATTTAACACTAATACTTTTCTTGAAGTTTAAAATTAGATTCACCCAATTGCCTTTTTGTTTCAAGCATAAATTAATCCATTGTTTTATACAGCATGCTGACAATTTAACCTTGAACATGTTCACTCACTCCGTTCACACACATTCATACTCAAAGATCTAAAAGCATGCAAAATTAATATGGGCCGTTCATTTTTCCGGAAGTTTGTGTCAAGAGAGCTTTGCCAATTTTACTCTTGCAGATGAGAACCAGGTTGAAAACAAAACTTTTTGCAAGGCAATTTAGCTGGAATTTATTTTTCCAGGGCTTTTTACAACTGCAGACACACCAGAGCGGCCATACCAGGCCTAGAAATGTTCAAATAAATAAGAATGACATACACACAAAAATCCCAAGGATCCATATTTAGGATTAGTACCAATTTCTAAAACAAAACCAGACAACACAAAAAACACCTCACAAAGCAAGACAGAAGCAGAGACTTTAAGTACCCCCAAATTTTGATGGCATGCCTGGCAACAGTCACAGGGAGGAAGGCACTTGGGGCGATGAAACTTCTCAGGGGGTGCCTCCCCTTGAAGCTTTCCATTCCCTGGTGACCAGCAGGCAGAGGTCATTCTAACCCACCTACAAAAGGCTCTCAAACAAAACCAGACATTGACTTCAACAAGAAAATTGGACTCAATTAGATGCACTTAACAAAAACATGAACTCAGAAGAATGTTCTCACCAAACAGCTTATTTAGATTCAGACATATCTTGCTGGTGGGACTCTGAGACAAGCCCTGTTACCAACAAGAAACCCAGAAGGGGGGTCCCTTTTACTAAACACTTTTTGATCAATCCTCAATAAATCAGAAATATTTTTTCCTCCCAGTCCTCCAATTTCTGTAACTTCTTTTTTTTATATCGGGGGCCGGGAAGGACATAGCAACTGCCGACTGGTTCTTCCTGTCCTCAGGATTCATAGGGGTGTACTGCCTAAAGGCTTCCATCAACATTTCTAAGTATGCTGTAGGAGTTTCTTCTTTATCCTGTATCACTGAATATACTTTAGCTAAATTAGTTGGTTTGCTGGCGATAGACTCGTAGCCTACCCCGACCCCCTTCAGTGTTATAGTCCCATTTGGCGTCAGAGGGTCTAGCAAGGGGAAAGATAGCATTAATCATTTCAACATTATTAGTTGGGAGACCATCATTGCCCAGAACCAGCTTTCCTGCCTCTGTCTCGTTCATCACACTGGCTAGCAAAGAAATCAAATCTCGGGGTTGTCAGAAAATTTAGCATTCTGGCTACGCCAGTTATACAGGTCGGCGGTGGAAAAGGGCCAGTAGTGGACCTGGGGTCCCCAGTATCGCCGAGAAATCCGATCTCCCGGAGGGGAAGGGCCACCGTGGTGTCTGGGATGTGGGGTCAGCGCAGGGCCCAGCAGCCTGCGGCCTTCCCGGGGCGGGGGGTGGGGCGGCTCGCGGCTCGCTGTGTTCGGCTTCGGGTTCCCCTGGCGGGTCATGCTAGAAGTCCTGGCCCTCCCCTAGCCACAGCAGCATCTCCCCTTTCTGGCGCTGCCGCCTCTGCTGCTCCCGCCCGCCCCACCTCCACTGTTCCTGCTCCCACCTCTCCCTCCTGGGGAAGGGGCGGGTGCAGGGATGGGTAGGCAGGAGGGTCAAAGAGGAGAGAATCCGCTCCTCTGTCCTGTAGAACGGGTTGTAAAGGGACAGTTGGATGAGCGGTCTCATTCTTCTTAAGGACTAATACCTTGGCGGGCTCCCCGGGGGGGGGGGGGGGGGGGGGGAAGGAATGGCAACAACCAGGCGGGATGTCCTCCACCAGGTCTTGCCAAAATGTACGGTATCTGGTCGGGGTGCCCGCCTTCCCTGGGAGGAAAATCTGTTCTTTTACCTTTCGAATCAAAGGGAGGTGGAAAGTTCCCTCAGGTGGCCAACCAACATTAAAAGTAGGCCACTCGGATTGGCAAAAAGTAATGTTTGCCTCGCTTGAGGCTCAGGCTTAAATTATGTCCTCTTTCTTTTACATCCCTAAAATGACTGGTCAGGAGGGCCAATGGAGAGCTCTGTTTCTGACCCATGTCTGTATAATATAGCACCCAATCACACCAATATACAGGAAGGAGAAAAAATAGGTTAAATTCCTGCACCACCAGCGTCAGTGTGGATTGGAAATGTACTCGTAGGGACACTGGACCGCAGAGTCTGCGCGGGGAGGGGGGGGGGCGGGGGTGGATTGACTGGACCTGTAAGGGGGGTCAATTATTCCGAAAGGTTGAAATACCGGACGTTTAGGAGAAGGGTGGGAGTCTTCCCCCCCAGGAGGTTGGTGGAGTCACCTGCTGCTTCCAGGGTGAAAGAGTAAAATTAAACAAGTATCCGGAGCACACAAAAAGGAAACTGAGCCGCAATCCACACAGAAACAGATATCTAATGATAAGACTGCGAGAGTCTGCAACAGGAATTGAAACAGGGAGCTCAGTCCCTTTGAGACTCACAACAACCAGACAAACAGTCTAAAAGACCACTCGATGAGGCTGCCACCCCCAATGAGCAGTCCTAGGCCATAGCTAAACAACAAACACAGGCAGAGGCAGCAATCGGAGGGGCTCTTCCGTCCCCGGGCAAACCTCACCAAACAGACACAGACAGAGGCCGCAGACAGAGGGGCTCTTCTGTCCCCCGGCAAACCTCACCAAACAGAGGAGTCGCAGGGGACGTCTCCCACTGGCCCCGCCAGCTGCCTTTTAGCGCATCTGCCAAGGCTTTTGCTTGCACAGATACAGAGCTTGCAAGCAACCCAAAATCATACAGAGTGGTTATAACCAATACCGATTAGCAGGGCCTTTCAACTTACGGGCTGTCCCTTGCGACTCAGTCACCGGGTGACTGGGTATCCCAGGGAGGGCTTCCGGGCCCATGCACCAAATATAATGCCCAGAAACTTGAAGCCCCCCGGAAGGACATCATAGACCGAAGATCAATGCAAATTGCAATGAGTCGTTTATTGAGGAGCTCGAGCATGGGTCTCTGCGCACTGATAGTCGAGTGCAGACCAGAGGCCACGTGCACAAAATTACAGCACCTTTAGTACATTCTTTTGTGGGGGGCAGGTCCCAGTAATCATTCCATTGAATGATTGGCGCAATACAAAACGGGAGGAAGGTTGCGACTAGTCATTGGTCGGTGTAGGCCGAGCTGTTGCACTTTGAACTGATTGTCTAATGGGTGAAGGACAGACCCACTATGTGATCAATGGAGAAAAACCGACAAGGGGCCTGACTAACGGGTGAAGGGACAGACCCAATATGTGGAGAAAACCTGCGGACAGGCTAACAGGCTTGTGCCTAGTTCGCTCGCCCTCGCAAGTCCGACCTTGTACAAATGAATACAAGTATAAACATACAAATGGCTAATCATAGGTTTATAGAAAATATATAGATATTTTCTACACTCCTCATCCCATAATTCCCTGAGCTGCCTCAGGCTTTTGCTGGTGTCAACCCTGTGGTAAATGGGTTTTCATGAATTTATTCTTAATTCTCTCACATACACAAACCATTAGCATCACATTAATGCCTGACTAAATGCCACCAAGGCTCAGAGCATGACTATCTTTTTGTTCATTTTGAAAGAAGCTCTGAGGAATCTTGAATTTCAAATCAATCATTCATGGTAATATAGGGAGTTCAGTGGACCTCCAATTGATTGGAGAGGGAGTGGGTGCCCAGCCCCACTTATTAGAGCCCAACTTCTACAATTTTCCAGATGACCATTGTAAAGATAATTACTCTCAATTACAAAGGTGGAGTATTTCACTAAAGTCATTTCGGTTCCCTATTTCTCTTCCTGAGAGAGATCAAAAAATGTTTTAGTAAGTGAGATAGCTGAAAATAAATTTAGTTGGAATAAATGATGTTAATGTATAAGGAAATCAGATAGCTCAAAATGAGCCACCAATTATGTATATGGAATATCTCAAAGATATAGTGCTTAGTACTGACACTGTGAAAACCAGAATAAAATCCCAAGGACAGTCAGAAAGATAGGTTACAGAAACACGGATGAAGCAGAGCATCAGCAAAGAGACAAAGTCCATCAATGTTTTCAAAAAGTAGAGTTGCTACCATTTAGAAGTATTGCACTTTTATAAATGTTGCACTTCTATACTAATAATAAAAATGATAGTAATTCCTATCTGTATAACTCCTATATTCTGTATTAGTGACTGTTTACACCCATTATGTTTCATGGACATATATATATATATATATATATTATCCTCTTCCTCATAAAAATCACTTCCTTTGCTTCATATTTAAGAACAGATGCTACTTCCTTTAGCAAATGCTTCTTCTGTGTCAAGATCTGCTTTGGCATCTGGACTCACTGTCTCTAAGCCACGCTTTGGGCTCGTCAGTTTTTGGACACCTCATCTCTTTCCTGCTTCTGAGGTTTTGTGCATGATTTTTCCCTCCTAGAGTCTCCCTGTGCTTACTTCCCCTACCTTAATTTTGCCTGTGTCATCTCACTTTCAACTTTTCTCCTTCAATAGGCTTTCCTCAGATACCTAACCCAGAGTAGCATTCCATTGTCTCACACAGTTTGACTCCTCTCTTCACTGGCTAGTCTCAGCCAGGATGGCGCTTACTTATTCTTTGTTAGCACTTTCTCTATTTGTAGGCACTGATTTTTATGTATATTTTACCTTATTTTATTTCTCCCTCCCTAAAGCATCACAAAATCAAATCCTAATTTCTTTTACATTTCATAAAAGATATGCGGCACATAGCCTAGTAGATCCTCAATAAGTATTTAATGAATGGAAGAATGTGCTGATTTCATGAATAGTTCCCCCTTGAATTAACTTAGGATGGTCTTAGCTATGTAGTTGATGAATTCTTAAAATATGATCCAAGATAAATTTCATACTAAAAAAGAAATCCTGGGACAAGAACTTCTGGAGAGAAAGTTCCAAAAATTATACCTATTCCAGCATAGAATATCTCTAGCCAAGCCCTCTGTTGTACTACTATACAAATAGGCTTTTTTAGGGTCCTAAATGACCCATTCTGCTAACCACATTGTTAATATTTTGAAAGTGAAATGGTAATGCCTGGAGTTTCTAAATTTGGGAGTGATTTGTTTCAATACATAACAATAGATAAGTGAATATGAGAATGGGGAAAGGGACTATAGCAAAGTATTGCTTTAGGAAGCAATCACATACTAAAAGAGCAGTGAGCAGGAATTGTTGGAGGCTACACAGCAGCTGGGCTGCACAGGGCAGAAAAGCAAAAAAAATATTGCATATGGCAACTTGAGATACAGAAAGTAAGTATCTTGCAGATACTTTCTGGCTAAGAAGAGAATCAGACAATGTTGAGAGTGTTTTTTGTGTTTTACCCCTTATTTTTTAAGAGGAGAGACTGATAGAAATGAAAGGAGAGAGAGAGAGAGAGAGAGAGAGAGAGAGAGAGAGAGAGAGAGAGAGAGAGAGAGAGAGAGACAGAGACAGAGAGACAGAGAGAGACAGAGAGAGAGACAGAGAGAGACAGAGAGAGAGGAAAGAATGTTTTAGTTGAAAGTGAAATTTAGAAGTATAGAAGAGGTAGGCATTACTATATAGAAAAATAAATCCATTCCATCCTATTGAAGATCTTCAATGTCAGCAATGCTACTTGAGTATGCAATCACATAACCCTTTGCCCTCTAGGAAAGGCTTAAAGTAGTTACTGGCTAATACACAAAGTTTCTAAGAAAAAGGAGTGTGTGCAGATTCTATATAGCATTTTTCTGTGCCCAGAATAGGCAAAGAACACCCCAAAAGAATTATAGTTGTCGCTTTTGAAGCATGGCATCACCCCAGTATGTTTCTCAACCATCTACAGAGAATGGCTTAGACAAAAACATTGCCTCTTTGGGGCAAGAACAGGAAAAAAAATCCTCAGGGTCTTCCTCTTTCTACAGAAAACAAAAAGGCTCATTCACAATACTAGCTCTTTCTGAACAAAAGATGAAGACATCTTGGAGAAAAAAACCACAAGTCCCAAGGGTGGAGCTAAGATCCTAGAAGAATTGTCTCAAAAACCACTGCATAGGGTGCAGAACTGGATTCTCATGCAGGAACATCCCTTTGCCCCCAAGGAAAAGGAAATCAGACAGCATCCTACAGCTTTTCATATTCACCACAAACACAAGACTGCTAGTATTCTTACTCACATTTGATTTAATGTTCTGTTTTATAATACTTTTATCTTTACCGAGAAGGTGTTAACATACTACAGAGAATTCTCATTTGCTCCCCACATGGTTCCCTGTTGTCATGGACTCAATTAAGCTATGAATTTCACTTCTCTTAATGCTTTTGCCCTGTTTCAGGCTATTCCATAGGAGATCACAAATGCATTTGAGTGAGTCATTGTGTTTTTAACTCCTTTTGATATGTGGCAGTAAAAGTATCTTAATCTTCTTCCTCCTCCTTCTCCTCTACCCCCCTCCTCCTCCTCCTTCTCCTCCTCTTCCTCCTCCTCCAACTTTTCTTTTCTTCATGTTTGATAACCATTAATGTTTTGCAGTATACTATATTGATTAACCAGGTATTTTGAAGACAGGAGTGTATTTGTCTCGATTGTGGATTGTTGCTTTTTTCTTTTGCATCATCAAATTGCTCTAGTCTTAAAATTAACCACTTTCCTGTGAGTCCTTGTTCCATCTCTTGGATGATATTTATTTTAGAAAGAAGATCTGAGTATAGAATGAATAGATTCATTCTTACTGTTTTTGGAGAAAGAGCATATTTGGGCTAACATATTCCTCTCACACTAATGTCTGTTAAGGGCCTAGGTGGAGGCTACCTCCTGTAGACACAAAGCAACCTACAGCTGTTCCCAGCAAGGGCTGGGAACCAAGATTTAATGATGAAGACTATCAGATGCTACTAGTTTTATCCTGCTCTAAGGAAAGAAAGTTTCTTAACCTGTACCCTGTTTTGTTTTATTTTGTCCCTCCTTCATGAAATGTCATTAACTTGGATGGTTTTCTTAAATGGTTTTCCCAAATGACTTTCCCTAAGCAAGCATGGTATAGAGAAATTGCGGTCCCTTTGCAGCTCTTCTGAGACTTGGACTGCAAAACACTGTAACTGGATAATAACTCCTGACTTCCTTTTGCATTGTGAGATGGAGTCTGGGCACTTTTTTATTATTATTTTTGGATCTTCTAGGCATTTGGTACATTTGAAACCACCATCCATAGAAAGAGAACCACTCTAAAAGTAGATAAGAAACATATTACAGTAAGCATATTCCAGAAAATGAAACCTGAAGACACCCATTCACACAGCTGACAGTGATTCATAATTGAATATAATTTTCTCTCCATCAGCCTCAATCCTCAAACTGAAAGTAGCTGAGTAAGACTGCTGGCATTAGCTCTTTCTTCCAGCTCTATATGTACAGAATAAAAGGTTTGACTATAATTCATTCTGGGAGCATCACAGGGAGAATTTCAATGAAGGTGGTGAAAGAAAATAATTATGTGTGTAGGGCTACAAGGAAAATAATGTTCTCTCTTTTACAATGTGCTTCTAATGAATATGTGTGAGAAGCAAACTGAAGGATGGGATCTTTATCTTATGTGACTACATCAATATCTGTTGGGAATGGTATAAATTGGTGAAACAAGAAAGAGATTTGACTTTCTCATTATGAAATATATTAAATACAAACTAAATTTTTAGGGAAACTATTGGAAAATCCATCTAAGAATACAAGTAAGGACAATATGTTTCAGACACTTTCTGGCACTGAGAAATATATAACTAAAGCTCCAGTGACTCTGATATGGCGCTCTGCAATGTGATATAGCTACACACCCAATTTATGCTACCTAAAAACAACACTGTAGGCATACTGTATTGCCACATTATGTGACTGTTATATAAGCCAAAACACAGCAAGTGGTGAAATGGAGGTATTTAAGATTTCAAGTATAGGCCTCCTTGCAAATATCAAACTAAAGAAAGTCTTTGTGACTATGATCCTAAATGTTGAAGTATAGAATGTGACTGATTTTAAAATCCCAAGCTCATACCATCGAAATCTGATTTGGTAGGCTCCTGGGAGACTGCTTGGATCTAAGCAGTAAGCAACTGCCCATGGCAATTCTTGTGTAGCTATTATCTTAACTGATTTTTAAAAGAAAGGTATTACCGATTGATTAGTTTGAATTAATTAAATCCGTTAAGTCAGAGCCCTACTACTTCAATATTTTCATTGTCAGTGTGCAAAGGGGAAATTGAAAAAAAAGGGTTACATGAGATAAGAGTTATATTTCAATTCCAGTTTGGCTGTCATACTACTATTCTCAATTTTTTTTTCCAGAGCCAAAGAAAAAGGCATGGTTCCAATCCCCAGGAAAAGTTGCTATGTGGGAAGAGCTGTTTTTGGCTTCTTGAACTTCAGTTCTATTATGTCTGTCTCACCAGAATGGGTATGATGGAACACCTGATGATTCAGAAATATCCAAGCCACATGGCTCAGCTGGCTTCTGCCCCCCCTGTGCTCCCCCGACCCCAGCCCAGGTCCTGACACTGCATGGTCACATGTAATCACTCAAGTTCCTTTTTCACACCAAAATGTCCTGTGGGTTTTGTTCCTGCAGGTCCTTTAGATACTCTTGGAATCATGCTAAAGAATTACACACTGAATCATACACCAAAGAATCAGTCCCACCAACCAACTTCCTCCTGAAGGACTAGATGTAATCCTACTCACATTCAAATCCATTCAGTGCTGCAGCCACATCCCTCCCTCCCCTGCACACTTTATTAGCCTTATTCAAACAATAGGTTTCTCCTACAAAGTCTAGAAGGCACAGAGAGGCTTTGAACACCTGTGGAAATTTGAAGCCACAGCACCTCTTCCAGTTTTCTGGTGATTGATTGATGATCCTCAGATCTCAGCCTCCTGAGTAGCTAGGATTACAGGCCTGAGCCTGTTTAATGTAACAATGCTTGCTGATAGGTACACATTCTCATAGTATATACTTATTACCCAGTTTCTAAATGTGAAAAAATAATAGGCTGCAAATATGTATGTATATGTATATGTACATGTGTGTGTTTGGTGTCTGCATTTGTGTGCACTGACAAGCTTCCTACCTTTATTGCAGAGAAATTTTATTAGTATAATCTATGATAGAAAATGAAGGCGTCTGGCTGAAATAAACTGTTACTGAATTAATTTTTTATAGTAAGAATTTTTGAAATACTTTGGAAGAGATTATTTCAGAAGCCTTAACCAGCCTGTAGTAACCAAGCATTCTTCTCTCTTAATTCAAAACAAAAGCCCAAAAGCAAGATTACTCTAGAATTCTCATTACGATAGTGGATGAAATTAAGCATGACTGCATTGTTATCTTTATTAAGACCAATAGGATAGCACTAGTGAATGCTAATGATTCCATTCTACTTCCTTAAACCAGATGTCTAACCATTAAGAATCCTCACAGGATAGAGGAAGTCTTGCTTTCATACAGCTACTAGTATATTCAAACCTCTTCCTGTCCATTTAGAGTAACCAGAGTGAGTTGTGTCCATACCAATTTACTGTATCTACAAACAGAAGCATTTAGCCAGGAATAACTCTATTTCTTATGCAAAAGTATGACATGTATTAGGTATGATTACATTCTTAATAGAATATAATATTCTTAATAGTTTATGTGTTTAAGGCATCAAAAAGGAAATAATGTAATGTCTAGAAAAATATAAGTCTTTCCATTAGAAGTAAATTATGTCCCAGCAAAATTTAGGCTTTGAAACCCCAGCCTCCAATATGACTCTTTGGAGATCAGGCTAAAATAAGTTGGTAATGTAAAAAGAGGAGGGTTATTGGGAGAGTCTTTGGTCTCATAGGATGAGTGTCCTTATAGGAAAAGACAAGATAGAATTCTTCTCCCTGTCTAGTCCAATCCACCCTGAGGACATAGAAAGTCAGCCCCAGAAATGTGAGAGAAACAGCATTTCTCTCCTAAATACCTCCAGTCCATTGCATTTTGTCAAAGCAGTTCAAATGTACTAAGACAGATCTTGGTGGTGAGAAGTGGAATGAATGGGAGGACAGTGGAAGCAGCTTTGGATCTAGGTATTTGTAAAGGTTGGAGTTTTGAGATACATGTTAAAAGAATGTTGGATATCTGTGAAAGGACTCTGGGAAGAATATGTATGTTGAAAGCAATACCAATATGCAGGAAAATGAAAAGGGAGAGAGCTGGAAACTCTCTTGTCTTCTAAAAGGTTAAATATACTGAATGCTACTGGCTCATGTCTGTAAAATGAGCTAGTCAGGAGGCTGAGATCTGATTGTGAATAAAAGCTAGCTACCTGGACAGGAAAGTCCATGGGATTTATATCCAATTAAGAGAAAGCAAAAAACATGGAATAGAGTATGGTTTAATTGGTAGACCATGAAAGCCCAGACATACACACACACACACACACACACACACACACACACACACAGAATACATAAGTACTGGTTATTGATTGTAATATAGCCATGAAAAACCATGCTGAGGAGGAATCAAACAGAAAAGAGGTATACATTATTAGAAACAGAAGAAAGGTGACCTTTCTTTAAAAAACAAAATCAAAGAATCTAGCTTAACTGTTCTCATTTTCCTAGACAAAGGACTTGCTGGAGGGGCTGGGAGTGTGACTTAGTTGTAGAGTATTGTCTAGATGCATGAAGCCCTAGGGGTTCAATTCCCCCAAACCACATACACACACACAAAAAAACAAAAGTGATGCTGTGACTCAAGTGATAAAGCACTTGCCTGAAAAAAGCCCAAGAATGGAGTTCAGGCCCTGAGTTCAAGCCCCAAGACTGGCAAAAAAGAAAAAAAAGAAAGAAAAGGAAAAGGAAGAAAGAAAAGGAAAAGGAAGAAAGGAGAAAGAAAGAAAGAAAGAAAGAAAGAAAGAAAGAAAGAAAGAAAGAAAGAAAGAAAGAAAGAAAGAAAGAGAGAGAGAAAGAGAGAGAGAGAGAGAAAGAGAAAGAGAGAGAAAAAGAGAGAGAGAAAGAGAAAGAAAGAGAGAGAGAAAGAGAAAGAGAGAGAGAGAGAGAGAGAGAGAGAGAGAGAGAGAGAGAGAGAGAGAGAGAGAGAGAGAGAGAGAATAAAGAACTTGCAGGAAATAAAATTGCGATATTTAGCTTAGGTTTGTTTGGGGTTTTTCTGGAAATGTAATGAAGTGGCTTTTTTCCTCTTGATTGCTTATTGTAAAACATGATTACCTGTAATAAAACAGAAATGATTCTATTTCATGAGTAAAAATACAATTATTAAGTCAAAAGAAATGAATATGAAGGTTTGTAGAATATTCAGCCTACCTTTGATGCATAAAATAAGAAATCTGCTTCTAAAGAGAACCCTAGGGGTGAGAACCCAAACATTTGATTAGTGTGGGTATGAACCATGAAGTTAATCAGATATCTCCACAGAAGTCAGGCACAGAGATGGACTCACAACAGCTCTAACACAGAAAGAGACAGAGAAAGGACAGAATGGAGACCTCTTGTGTGCCAAGGGACAGAATAACATTTAAGAAAATGGACCAGGACACCAAAGAAAATCCAGCATTGCTGAGGACTAGTTAAACCATTTTTGAAGAATAGGGATACTATCTCAGTTTCAGCAGGCCAGGAAGGTTGCAGTCAAAGATTGGGGAGTAGAACCATCCTGCAGAAACATAGAGATGAAGGACCAGAAGCAGAATTGTCACACCAGTGAGTCTGCTGTAACATCATTTAAGAAAAGTTTAATTTTAAGCTTTTGGACCTAATGCATGCAATAAAACTTACATTTTTGGATTTGATGGATCCCATCCCTTTATCCTGTCTTCTTATAAATCTTTATTTATTTATTTATTTATTTTGGCAGAACGGTGTTGGTCGTGGGACTTGAGCTCTAGGCCTGGGTGCTGTCCCTAAGCTCCTCAACTCAAGACTCTATCGTATTGAGCCACAGTGCGCTTTCTGATTTTTCTGGTGGTTACTTGGAGATGAGTTTTACGAACTTTGGTGCCCTGGCTGCCTTTGAACTCTGATTCTCAGATCTCAGCCTTCTGAATAGCTTGGATTAAAGCCATGAACCAGGATTCCTGGCTCTATAAATCCATTTTGGAGTGAGTATATCATGTTTATACCTGCTCTCCCATTGTATTTCAGAAGGAAATAGCTTATCTGTTTACCCAGGCTCACAGATGGAGAGAAACTTTGCCTAAGGTTGAATCATACATCTATTCCTATTCATATATCATCATAATATTTAGATAAGACTTTATTTTTTTATTGTAATTAGTAAAAGGGTTACATGATATTTGCCAGATAGAAGGTGCATTAATTCACATACATTGATACGCTTTCACATGTCTTGGTACCCATTTCCCTCCCCCCCCACACTCCCCACCCGTCTTGGTTTCCCCTCTTCCTTATCAAATTTCAAATAACCAAATACAAATAAATTCAATATATCAGATAACAAAGTGAGATACTATACCAATATGAGATAACCAAGGGACAGCAAAGGAGATGAGAGACAACATAGTACATTAAGGACAACAATCATTCATTATATGTCTTTTGTTTCAATATCCTGGAGGTCCTTGCAATTAGCTTCACATTATATGTCCTTATGTATCAAGATTTTGCTCTATTGCAGATCTCTGCTAGTAGAGCCCAAGGTTTCTACTGATTATGACGAATGAGGGAAACCATTGAGCCTAAGTTCCTTTGAGTCTGGCTTACTTCACTTAATATGATTTTTTCTAAGTCTTTCCATTTCCTAACAAATGGGGCGATGTCATTCTTTCTGACAGCAGCATAGAATTCCATTGTGTACAAATACCACAACTTGTTGATCCACTCATCAACTGAGGGACATCTAGGTTGGTTCCATATCTTTGCTATGGTGAATAGTGCTGCAATGAACATTGTTGTGCTAGTGGATTTAGTATGCCCTTGTTTCTGGATGGTTGGGTAAACGCCAAGTAGTGGAATTGCTGGGTCATAGAGGAGTTCTCTGTTTAGCCTTTTGAGGCACTGCCACACTGCTTTCCATAGTGGTTGAACAAGTTTGCACTCCCACCAACAGTGTAGTAGTGATCCCTCCTGGCCACATCCCATCCAGCATCTGTTGTTATTCATTTTCGTGATCCTGGCCATTCTAACTGGAGTGAGGTGGAATCTTAGAGTTGTTTTGATTTGCATTTCTTTTATGACCAGAGATGTTGAGCATTTCTTCATGTGTCTAGAGGCCATTTTTGTTTCTTCTTCAGAGAAGACTCTCTTTAAGTCTTTGGCCCATTTTTAATGGGATGGTTGTTACTTTGGAGATTAGTTTTGGAGTGATTCAATTTTTTGAGTTGTTGATATATTTTAGATATGAGGCCTTTGTCCGTTGTTTGGTTGGTGAAGATTTTCTCCCACTCTGTAGGTTTCCTAATTCATTTACTAGCTATGTCCTTTGCCATACAAAAGCTCTGCAGTTTAATGCAGTCTCACTTATCCAGCCTTTCTCTGATTTGTTGTGATTCCTGGTCCTTATTAAGAAAGTTTTGACCTGTGCCAAGGAGGCCTAGTGTATCTCCTATTCCTTCCTGTAAAGTTTTCAGTGTGTCAGCTTTTACCTCCAGGTCTTTGATCCATTTGGAGTTAATTCTAGTGTAAGGTGACAAAGAAGGATCCATCTTTAGTTTTCTGCAGGTGCTTAACCAGTTCTGCCAGCACAACTTGTTGAAGAGGCTGTCTTTCTTCCATTCTATTTTTTTGGCTCCCTTGCCAAAGATTAGGTGGCCATAGGTCTGTGGTTTAATATCTGGGTCCTCAGTTCTATTCCATTGGTCTTCAGGCCTGTTCCTGTGCCAGTACAAAGCTGTTTTGAGAATTATAGCTCTGTAATAGAGTCTAAAGTTTAGAATTGAAATTCCTCCAGCACTGTTCTTTCTGCTAAGAAGTGTTTTTGCTATACGGGGTCTTTTATTATCCCATAGGAAATTTGGGATTTCCTCTTTTATTTCTTTAAAGAATGACATTGGGATATTGATGGGTATTGCATTGAATTTGTAGATAGCTCTTGGTAAGATTGTCATTTTCACAATGTTGATTCTTCCAATCCAGGAGCATGGGAGGTTTTTCCATTTCCTTAGTTCTGCTTTAATTTCCTTTTTTGGGGTTTTAAAGTTTTCATCAAAAAGGTCCTTTACATTCTTAGTTAAGCTAATTCCTTGGTACTTTATTTTCTTTGAGGCTATTGTGAAAGGAGTTTCTTTCCTGATTATTGCCTCATTCCTCTCACTGTTGGCATAAAGGAAGGCAGTTGATTTTTGAGAGTTGATTTTATAGCCTGCTACTTTCCAAAGTTTTGATTCAGCTCAAGGAGCATGGGAGTAGAGTCTATAGGATTCTTTAACTACAGAATCATGTCATCTGCAAAGAGGGATATTTTGATTTCCTCTTTCCCTACTTGGATCCCCTTTATGCTTGCTTCTTGCCTTATTGCACTGGGTAGGAATTCTAATACTATGTTAAAGAGGAGTGGAGAGAGTGGACATCCTTGTCTCGTTCCTGATTTTAGAGGGAATGGCTTTAGATTTTCACCATTAAGTGTAATACTAGCAGTAGGTTTCTCATACACAGCCTTTATTATATTGACGAATGTTCCATGGATTCCTAGTTTCTCCAGAGCTTTTAACATAAAGGGGTGTTGGATCTTGTCAAATGCCTTTTCCGCGTCTACTGAGACAATCATGTGATTTTTGTCCTTGCTCCTGTTGATGTGTTGAATTATATTAATTGATGTGTGTATGTTGAACCAGGTTTGCCTCCCTGTGATGAATCCAGTTTGATCATAGTGTATAATTTTTTTGATGAGTTGTTGTAGATGGTTGGCCAGTATTTTGTTGAGAAGTTTTGTATCGATGTTCATCAAAGAAATAGGTCTATAGTTCTCTTTCTTTGATGAATCTCTGTCTGGTTTGGGGATGAGGGTTATACTGGCTTCATAGAATGAGTTTGATAAGGAACCTTCATTTTCAATTTCATTGAAGAGCTTGAGGAGTATTGGTGTGAGCTCTGCTTTGAAGACCTTATAGAATTCAGCTGTGAATCCATCTGGCCCTGGGCTTTTCTTAGGTGGAAGTTCTCTAATTGCCATTTCTATTTCAGAGCTTGAAACAGGCCTGTTGAGTTGGCTTAGTTCTTCTTGGTTCAGTGTGGGTATGTTAATATTGGCTAGGAATTCATCCATTTCTTCTAGATTCTCAAATTTGTTGGCATAAAGGTTTGAGAAGTATTCCCTCATGATATTCTGGATCTTGGTAATTTCTGTCGTGATATTACCATTTTCATCTGCGATTTTGTTTATTTCGATATGCTCTCTTCTTTTTTTGGTAAGATTTGCTAAGGGCTTGTCAATTTTGTTATTTCTTTCAAAGAACCAACTCCTTGTTTTGTTGATTCTTTCTATAGTTTTTTTGGATTCCAAATCATTTAATTCTGCTTTGATTTTAGTAATTTGCTTTCTTCTACTGGGATTAGGGTTGGTTTGTTGCTCTTTTCCCAGGATCTTAAGGTGAGACATTATCTTGTTGGTTTGCAATTTTTCCAACTTGTTGTTGTAGGCACTCAGCGCTATAAATTTTCCTCTGAGTACTGCCTTTGCTGTGTCCCAAAGGAGTTGGTATTTTGTGTGCTCCTTACTGTTAAATTTCATAAACTGTTGGATTTCTGTTGTGATCTCTTTGATGACCCATTGGTGATTCAACAATGTGTTGTTCAGTCTCCATGAGTTACAGGGTTTTCGTTGGTGGAGATGTGTGTTCAGTTCCAGTTTGATGCCTTTGTGGTCTGAGAGTGTGCATGGAATAATTTCAGTGTTTCTGAATCTGTCCAGGTTTGTTTTATGGCCTAAGATGTGATCTATTTTGGAAAATGTTCCATGTGCTGCTGAGAAAAACGTATATTGTGTTGTTGCTGGGTGGAATATTCTGCAGATGTCTGTTAGATCTAGTTGGTCTATATAGTTGTTCAGTTCTAAGGTTTCTCTGTTGAGTTTTTGCCTTGTTGATCTGTCCATAGGTGAAAGTGATGTGTTAAAGTCACCGACAATCACTGTATTTCGATCTATGTATGGTTTCAGTGTAAGTAAAGTTTGCTTGATGAAGTATGGAGCTCCGGGATTGGGTGTGTAAATATTTAGGATTGTTATGTCTTTCTGGAGGAAAGATCCCTTTAGTAGTATGTAGTAACCTTCTTTGTCTTTTTTTTACTAATTTTAGTTTGAAGTCTATTTTATCTGATATGAGGATGGCAACTCCAGCCTGTTTATGGGGGCTGCTAGCTTGATAGAGTTTATTCCAACCTCTCACTTTCAAAAGATGCTTGTTTTTTTGGGTAAGATGTGTCTCTTGAAGACAGCAGAACGATGGCTCTTGCTTTTTGATCCAACTAGACAGCCTATGCCGTTTAATAGGAGAGTTAAGTCCATTGATATTGAGAGTTAGAATTGAGAGATATTTATTAGGTCCTACCATTTTTAAAAGCTTTTATTAGGGCCTGTGTCTTGACAGTTCTTGTGGTCCTTAGATGGTGTGCTGTTTAGGTGCCATTTCTTTCCCTATATTGCATTTATTTTGGTTTTCTATGTATAGAACATCTTTCAGAATTCTCTGTAGTGTTGGTTTTGTTGCAACATATTGTTGCAGCTTTTCCCTGGAATGGAATGTTTTTATTGTTCCCTCAGTTATGAATGAGAGCTTAGCTGGGTACAGGATTCTTGGTTGGTAGTTATTTGACTTAAGGGCATGACATATATGCTTCCAGTCACTTCTTGCTTGCAAGGTCTCTGCTGAGAAATTATTCGGATTGGTTTTCCTTTATAGGTTACTGAACCCTTTTCCCTGGCTGCCTTTAGGATCCTTTGTTTGGTTTCTATTGATCCAGTTCAGATTATGATGTGGCAGTGGGATGTTCTTTTCTGGTCAGGTCTGTTTGGGGTTCTAAAAGCTTCTTGTATCTGGATGGGTCTGCCCTTCTGGATATTTGGGAAATTCTCTGAGATGATTCCCTGAAGTATATTTCCAATACCATTGACCTCTTTCTCCATGCCCTCCTCAATACCAATTAACCTTAAATTAGGCTTCCTAATTGTATCTTGGACCTCTTGAAGCACTCTCTCATTTTTCCTAGATTTGGATTGACTCATTTTCTGTTCTTTCTCTATAATAACTAAATTATCTTTAGCCCCGGGAATTCTCTCCTCTGCATTGTCTAACCTGCTATCAAAACTATCTACTTTATTTTTCATCTCATGTTAATTTCAATCTGTGATGAAGCATCTAAGATTATCGTTTGTACTCATTTAAATAATAATTAAAAAGATTGGATAATTTCTGGAAGAAATAAAAACATCTACTGTTCCTTGATTTGTTTTTACCTTATCATACCAAGTATTCGGTGTCAAAATTAAGAATGATATCAGTGATTAGCACACATTTTTCCTGCATTGTTCCATCCATACAAGCCCTGAGATTTCCTCTTAATAGATGTCTTGAAAGCCATTAAACAGTTAGCCTATTAATGTTATTTTCAATTTGTTTATCCATCTCAGCTTAAAGTATTGACTGTTGGTTATACTGGCAATTTCTAGAGCAGTTAAAAACATTGTTAAGGCTACAGCATACTTATGAGTCTATTTGTGAAAATATTTTTCTTTCCTGGATAAAACAATTCATTAAATTAAAAATACAAGGCTATGTATTTGTATGCAATTGGAAATATATGTCCAAGCATGCAAATAAATCACTTTTGCTGAGGCCATTAGAGTTTTCAGCTTATCTTGTTGGATGGGTGAGTTTTCTAATATTCCTTTTAAGCTCTCTGCTTTGCTTATCTGCCTAATTAGGCATAGATAGAAAAACAAAAGTTTTCTTAACTCTGTCACTGACATGAGGTCCAAAATTACTACAATAAAGAAGTATACAAATACCACTATTTAGTGGTATTTCTCATCTTAGAAATCATATTTGTGAGAAAAAATTGCAAGGTGGAAAATTTCCACATTTTCTGGCCCCAATAAAATTAAAGCACAAAACAGAACTTCTTATGGAGGTGGGGAATGTGTAAATTAGAGCAAGCTGGTGTGTAGATCCCAAACATTTCATATTATTTACACAAAGGAGAGTAAGTTAAAAACCTTGATTTTATTGAGCTACTACTATTTTCTTCCTAATATAAAGACATTTTCCAGTGCTTCTAGGGTGAATGTGTTGAAAATATGAAGATAGATGAATTACAGTTTACCATTTATTCTGGCATTTTATCTATGTGAATATCATATTCTTGAATTTACAAATGGGTTGTAATTATTTCAAAACATTTATAATAAAGGTGTTTATTGGTTTTAAAAATCAGTCTACAGCCAAAGAGTTATAAAACAATATACAATGCCATACAAAGAAAAAAATCATGTCTATTCCCAGTTTACTATAGCTAAATGCATGTACATTTCTTTATAAAATAATTGCTTACTAAAGGATGAATGAATCTGCTTACTAAAAAGGATTATAAAAAATTTGTTGACAAATCTTGATGAGTGGTGATGCAGTTACTAAGTCACATTATTCTTATTGTCACAGAGGTGATATGCAGGATCTGCAAAAAAAAAAACATGGTGCAAAATGTCCTTCTTCAGGGCAGGTTCTAGACTCAAGACCTAGACAGTTGTAAGTAGGCCTCACACTTTACTGTGGTCACTGAATTTGTTCAAATTCTGAAACAGAAGATGAAATAGCACGTGCTGTTTACTCAACTCTTAAATGTGTCAAAGTAAAAGCAACAGAACTGCCCCCCATCCCCATTGTAAGAAAACAGATGATGCAGCTGGGCACTAGTAGCTCTCACTTGCAATCCTAGCTGCACAGGAAACTGAGATCTGAGGATGACATTTCAAAGCCAGCATAGGCAGGCAAGTCCATTAGACACTTATTTCCAATAAACCACCAAAGAACCAGAAGTGGAGTTGTGACTTAAGGGATACAGTGAAAAAATGAAAAAGAAAGAGTAAACAAGACAAAGAGAAAGAAAGAAAGAAAGAAAGAAAGAAAGAAAGAAAGAAAGAAAGAAAGAAAAAAGAAAGAAAGAAAGATCAAGGGATAGTGTCTAGGCCTTCAGTTTAAGCTCCAGAATTGGCAAAAATAAATAAATAAAATTAAAAAGATAATCCATGAGGCATCAGAATAGAGAGAATGATGTAAAGCTACAGGTCTAGATCACATTACAGATTTTTAAACTAGCCCAAATAACACACTACCTTCTACTTTCTATTTTTCATTTCTAAAATTGGCCTGAATAGTAATGTCTTCCACTTAAAGCTCTAGCACCTTTGTCTAGTTAATGTAGATAATGCTATCAGAATATCCTCAGAACACAGTGGTCAGTCAATAAATGCTAGATATGTAATAATAATAATAGTGATATTATTACTTGGCAAATATATCTTATTCTGACTGAATATAATAAATATGAACTTGTGAGGCTTTCACTGTTGTTCTAAGAATGGGGAAAGGCAAAATGATTCAAGTCAAAGAAAATGTTCTGGAAATCACAGTCTGGTTGCATTGTCATATTCAATCACAAAGTATGGTAGGTGAGCTCTACCTTGCAAATAATGTTTCCAAAGACAAAAGTCAAAATAAACCTAGAAAGGAAGATATCTGAGCTGAGATAAAAGCTACATTTATAGCTTTTTTTTCTTTTACATTTATGAGCGATGGATTGTGTCCCGGGAATAGCAACAAACTAAGCAGTTCTTAACTTAATAGTGATTGTTGAATCCTCTAAGCAGTGACATTGTTAGAAGAGCCAAATGTACTAAGCATTTACTCATAACTGGCCTAACAGAAGAATAGAAAGTTTCTTCATTCATATTAGAGAACAGAAGTGGAAAAAAGAGGGGATTAAAGGTTTTAAATGCTAGAGAGATAAAAATAGAATATTAAAAATTGCAAATCCCTTGATTTCATATTCTAGTTTTCCATATAACTCTTTCAAGCTAATCTGCTCAACTCACCTTATTTGAGTAAATATTACAAATAGTTGCAGATACTGAGTCAAAAAAAATCATTTCTCTGAGTCCAGGTTTCCAAGTACATCAGAGCTTTGATCAAGATGACTACAAGAGAGTGCAAGCAATACAGAGATGAGAAGCAGCATCGGAGGATCACATGCAAGGTCAACCGAAGAGACTCTCTTATCTGTGCAACTGGCTAGTGATACATCCACATTCCTGCCTTTGCAATCCATATAAACCTGGAAGAATTAAAATAGTACACCCATGATTAATTCAGAGGAACAAATAAAGCTGGGGAAGGAAGGAGTTTCCACAGATTTCATGCTTTGAATTCAAACCACCAGAAGGAGGTATTGTTACACCATTGGACATAATCTAATAGATTAAGGTTGAGGCAATAAGGAGTCCACCTTTACTGAAACTAAGTGTGGCTGCTTATATTTTTTAGTCCATATAACAAAACTCAATCTATCATTTTTCCTTTCCCAATAGACATACACTAAAACAGCTCTCAAGTTTTTATTGGGAGTCAATGACCTACTGAGGAAAGTGTTGTCTCTTGACCTATTGCTAGATTTAATGTTTTACAAGAAATTCAAGAATATTCAAAGCCTTTATTGATCTCTTGCACGGATAGGATATTGAGATCTTAAATGGTCCAAGCTAGTTTTTATCACCCAAGCTCCACTGTTAGAGATCCATGGAAATCTATCAATGAAAGATAAGAACTGACTTTTTTTGCCTCTTTAAGTTCTAGAAAATATTAAGGGGAAGCCAATTCATCCAGATCATCATCATCAGCCTGTGAAGTTCAGTGACAGTAAATCTAAAAGTTATAATTATGGTAGGGAGAATTCTATGGTATAATTACAAAACATTGTGCATATAAAATGTAGAAGCCACATCTGTAATAATTCTTTTTTCATATATTTTTATTGTAATTAATAGAAGGGTTACATGATATTTTCCAGATAGAAGGTGCATTAATTCACATACATTGATACTCTTTCTCATATCTTGGTCCCCATTTCCCTCCCCCCCATCCCCACCCTTCATCTTGTTTTCCCCCCTTCCCTATCAAATTTCAAATAACCAAATACAAATATATCCAATATATCAGATAACAAGGTAAGACAATGTAACAATATGGGACAGCAAAAGAGATGAGAGATAACATAGTACACTAAGGACAACAATCACTCATTATATGGATTTTGTTTCTATATCCTGGAGGTCTTTTCAATTAGCATCATACTGTGTGGCCTTACGTATCTAGATTTTGCTCTATTGCAAATCTCTGCTAGTAGAGCCCAAGGTTTCTACTGATTATGACAAATGAGGGAAACCATTGAGCCTATCTTCCTTTGAGTCTGGCTTACTTCACTTAATTCAAGGTGACCTCTCAGTGCTTGACTTTTCGCCAGCTCAATGAAATACACACATATTGCTCAGGATGATTTGTTGATGTAAATAAACATAGTCTCCAGTTTATTTATCTCTCTACTTCATTGGCCTCTCCAGTTTTCTAAGTAAAATAATAAATAGCAGTCATTTAAACAACTACAACTCTAGGAAGAATATTCTTTATAAAGAGACAGAACATACAATTTAGGTATGTTGTGAATATGAATATGTGGATAACTGAAATTCCCTGTGCCTCTTTGCTCTATTCGTTCTCTAAGGATGGCTGGACTAAGAACCTACATTAGTACAATTACTTTACTTGTTTTTTAATGGCTTTTTAAAATCACAAACTGTAACAGAAGGTAGCACAACTGAGTACTCACTGCCAGTTATGTTTGTTGGTCCTTTATGTGCAGTGTATCATCTCTGAGCCTCATAACAACATTATAAAGTGGGCATTTCCACATTTAGTCCATCAAAAAGCAAAACAATACTTGAACCTAAACTTCAGAAATAGGCAGCTATTAAATCTTTAAAGCCTGTGCTCTTAGCATATGTCATACTAGTGCTGAACCATGATGAAATAAATCAAATAGCAGTGGGAAATTAAAATAGAGAAAGGGAAAAAAAGACTGATATAAAACTGCTAGTTTGGGGGCTGGTAGTGGTAGAGTGCTTGCCTAGCATGCACAAAGACCCAGGTTAGATTCCTCAGTACATACATAGAAAAAAAGCCATAAGTGGTGCTGTGGCTCAAGTGGTAGAGGTCTATTCTTAAGAAAGCCCAAGTACTCAGGCCCAAAGCCCAAGCCAAGGATTGCTCCCTCCTCCTCCCCTGAAAAAACAAAAAACAAAAAAAACTGCTAGTTTTGTATATCCATTAATAAAACTAAAATCACCTAACTGGGAGCATGTAAAAATAAATCTCATCAATTGATTCATCCCCTCATAGCACTATATGGAATTTAAAACCATTATTATGTTTGAGGAAAGGGAAAGGCCCTTTCTCCACAGTCCCAGTACCTAGATTCTTCAAATTTCTCAGCATTATCCATTTTAGACCCTTTACTCAAGGGGAAAGAGTAGAAATTTCCTTCTTTTTACTTACCTTGCATCCTGTTTTGTAAAAGAAATCCAGGTAGGGTAGCTAATAATTTCACAACAAACTTAAAATATAACTGAGAAAAAAATAAACCTCCTGACGATTTGCAATACCAGTGTACTCTGTCTCCAAAAATGGTCCTTAAGTACCTGGTATAGAAACGTCTATGACTATTTAAACTGAAAATACTGGGCCAGAACCAGATCTCAGAAGAGTGTGTTTTAAATGAGCATTGTAAATGAGCAGATAAATGACTTTTCAAGACCTTAGCAATACTACCTTTACCATAAATGCCAAGCACAGATGAAGAAGAAGAAGAAGGAGGAGGAGGAGGAGGAGGAGGAGGAGGAGGAGGAGGAGGAGGAGGAGGAGGAGGAAAAGGAGGAGGAGGAAGAAGAAGAAGAGAAAAAGGAGGAGGAGGAGGAGGAGGAAGAAGAGGAAGAAAAAGAGGGAGAGGGAGAGGGAGAGGAGGGAAAGGAGGGGGAGGGGATATGGGAGGGAGAGGAGTGGAGGGGGAGGAGAAGAAGAACAAGAAGAACAGAGGAGGAGGAGGAGAGGAGGAGGGGGAGGTTTAGTTGCAAAAAAATATTAAATATTCATACTGAGGCTTGTGCTCAATTGAACAAAAGTTTTATAATAAACAACAAGGAAGTAAAAATGTATAACTTTCCAGAAAGGGCTACTAGATTTAAGATCTGAAGTATTTAAACTTTGATTTTGATTTTTTTTCTGTTTGTTTTCTAAGTATTATTTTCTAAGTATTGCTAAGGCCAAACTCCCTTTTGAATTTGACTGCAATACAATGAATGCAAATATAAAATTACCATAAAGGAAATTCCCCTTGTACAACCAATATATGCTACTATACAGTCTTTTAAATATAAATACTAGATAATAATAGAAGCCATCTGTACAAAATAAAGATACTCTAGCAAAGGGTAATATCTTGCTAACTATTATCATAACTGGTTTATAACTTAATTTTTCTAGTGTTTATGAGACTAATGTACAGAAGTGATTGGTTTATGTTTTTGCACATACAATACATAAAGATGAATTTTTATATCAATAACTGAAGGAGTATCTGGGTAATAGTGATGAACAGTAGCAATTTTTATTTGTAATTCAAGATAAGCTGGGATAAATTAGTGCTAGAATTCTAGGAAGCTAAGTAAAATGCAGACAGGAAGTAAAGTGTATTCACCAAAAGGGGAAAATAAAAGGGGGGGTGGGAAGGAGGGAGGAAGGGAAAGAGAGGAAGGGATGAAAAGAAGGAAGGAGAGAGAGAGGGAGAGAGAGAGAGAGACAGAGAGACAAAGAGACAGAGAGAGACAGAGAGAGAGACAGAGAGAGAGAGACAGAGAGAGATAGAGAGACAGAGAGAGAACAAACCTGAGTAGATCTCTCCCAGGAGCTAGTTTTTTGCCACAGACCACTGTGAGATGAGGGGAATCCAGGAAAGGAAGTTGCTGCAGCAACTTCATTGAACTGAACAGACAGAAGTAGATTAAGGAAGCATTAGGTAGGTGATATCTGCTTTAAAGAAACCTACAGTAGTCAGAGGCCCAAGTCTTGTCTATGTCTCTAGGGGAAAGGAGGGGCTTTAGATTCTGAAATAGAGAGTGGCTGACAGAAACTTCTGCTACTAAACAAAAGAGGTGGAGTCCGTCTGTCCATATAAATACCTCAACAATCATGGACACTCCAGAATAGTCAAAGAAGGTCAGGCCACTGCAATCCAAGACTAAAGAACACTTCTCACTGGAACAGGGCTGTGCTGCATCATCTGTAGGAAAAACAAAGCCTTCGGTTAGGGAGATTCCCTAACTGGAACGGTAGGGAAATCACATATTTAACAACACGAAATCAGAATGCTTTTTGACATCTAATTGTCGATTAAGTATTGGTTATTTTGGAATTCAGATTTTTGATGATTAGACTATTCCCTCAGGTATCTTTCATACAAATCAGAGAGAGGAGGATAACTTAATGACTGATGGGATTATTTCTTTTTTTTTTTGGAAGTGTAGTGAATTTTATTATTTTATGTGAAGGCAGTATTATTTAAGTGAAGGCAATATTTCTTACATAACACTGTTGCATTTTGATGCAATGAATGTACCAAATTACCTGAAAGGGGTTTTAAACCTTCACCAGATCCCACTGCAGTATAAACTTCAGCTAGGATGTAAAAGGATAAGTCAGAGCAAATTAAGCCTCATTACTGTCTTAACCACTATATATATATATATGTATATATATATATATAAACACACATATATATATACATATATATATATAGAGAGAGAGAGAGTGTGAAAGTTTTGATAATGCAGCAGGAGGAATTACACTTAGCTTGGGATTTAAACTGTTATACAATGTATTTATAAATTTATGTTTGCATATTCATAGATTCTATTCATTTGCTTTCATTGCATGTTTTATTAGAAAAGACAAGAAAAGTAATGCTTTGTGTTTAATTAGAGAGATTCTACTATATTTACCTCCTCCCCCCACTTCTTCCTCCTTCTCCTTCTTCTCAGGATTGAACTCAAGGACTGAGCATTCATTGCACCTGAGCTCTTTTCTTTTTGCCAGTCCTGGGCTTAATCTCAGGGCCTGAGCACTGTCCTTGAACTTTCTCAAGGTTAGAGCTCTACCACTTAAGCCTCAGAACCACTTGATGGGATTATTTCTCAGATAAATAAACTAAGATATGAGAAGTCAGAATGAATTCAACAGGGTTACCTTACTAGACTTTGAAGAGACTGGAAATCCATGATGTTGTAAACAAAATGCTTAACACAATTCCACACTCTGGCCTCATGGTCAGGCACAGAGAAGGAGTCTGCTTTTGTAATGCCTGAAGCTTAGGCACTTTTGGATTCACTCTAAAGCAAATCTATTGGTAGGGCTTATTGACAATAACTAGACAACTGTGTAAGGAACCCTGTAAATGGAGTTTCCTTTGGTGTCCAGGGAAATCTCTGCCTCTGAGCCTACTTAACAAGAAAATGCTTTTACTGAAGAGTTCATGACCTCTTTTTGAATGATAATCTCAAAGCCATTGTTTCTTCATGTGGGTTAACATTGTGAAACAATGACAGGACATATTTTAGGTCTTCTAAAAAGTGACATGTTGTACTAAGTCATGCACACCTTCTAGGCAAAATCTATTAAACAAACTTCATTTCATTGGTCATTGTAAAATTCTCTGGGGGAAATATATTTCTAATTTGGTTAGTTTTGCCATTGGAAACGCTCAATGTTTTTCACTGTAGTTGCTCTCTAAGGTTAGAGTGGGTGTTTCTAAAGAAAATATGAAAGAACTTAACAACAACAATCAAAAAACTGCAATTAAGAGATAAAATAAAGGGCCAGTAGTTTGACCTAGTTGTAGAGTGCTTGCCTAGCATGCACGAAGACCTGGGTTTGATTCCTTGGTACCACATATATAGAAAAAGCCAGAAGTACTGCTATAGATCAAGCGGTAGAGCTCTTGCCTTGAGAAAGCCCAAGGAATGTGCCCAGGCCTTGACCTCAAGCCCAGGACTAGCAAAAAAAAAAAAAAAGAAAAGATCAAATGAGCAAGAATACAAAATAGAAACAGAAAACAATCATTTTGGCTGGCACCATGGCTCATATTTATAATCCTAGCTATGGGAAGCATAGGAAAATATATATCTATATTTTTATAAACCTAGGTGTTGTACCCGAATTCCTAGAACCCTGAAAAGACCACTAGAGGCCACAGTCAAAGCTAAAAAGCAAGGGTCATTTATTTACAAGTCTAGACTTGGACCTCTGCGTACCCATAGCCGGCAACGCTAAGAGGCCCTGAACAAGAATTTTACACAGCTTTTATAGGGGAATTCCATAGCTACAATCACCTGATTGGATATTTGGTAACTCAAACCACTGGTCAAATCAGAACTCAGGTGTCTAACCACTGAGCATCAAGCTGTTGCCACCTGGAGTTCAAGTACATGGGCCCTGAGCAAGGGGGAAGGGGGTCATTCCCCAAACATGGGACAATCTTTGCACAACACTAGGCTAGCCATTTGTGTTTTTATACTTGTATTCTCCTTTAACTCTCCTCTCTGCTTCTGTATACTTGCTTGCTAAACCTTGAGGAATGTAGCAATTGTTCTCCTGGCTAATCTACAACTACCCATTCGCCCTCAGGCCCCAGACACTCCCGGATATGGAGACCCTCCACCTAAATCTGGAACTAGAGATAATGGCCATCTGGCTCCTACAAAGTCAGACACTCCCGGATATGGAGCATGAGTTAATGGCCCTCCCGGTAGGGAGAACGTGACAAAGTACCATGGAGATCCTCGTAGGGCTCCATCCAATTAATTCAAAGCACGATAGAGCCCTAGACCACCAATGCTTAGCCTCTGCCCGTTCCCCCTACCAAAGACTGTATAAAAGGTGCTGTAATTTTGGGCTCGGGGCCTCTGGTCTGCACTCTACTATCAGTGTGCAGAGACCCGTGCTTGAGCTTGTCAATAAACGATTCATTGTAGTTTGCATTGATCTTTTGTCTCTGGTGGGGAGAGGGCTTCAAGTTTCTGGGCAATACAGCTACTCAGGAGGCTGAGATCTGAGGGCACTAAACACCATGAGACTCATCTTTAATTACCCACTGGAAGTGGAAGTTGTACTGTGGCTGAGGGGTAGGGCAGTAGCTTTGAGCTGGAGAGGTCAGGGACAATGCCAGGCCTAGAATTCAAGCCCCACAATCAGAAAAAAAAAAAAAACAACCTTTTGGTTTTTAAGTACTTTGTTTAGTTTTGTTTTTGTTTTTGAGATAGATCTCACCCAAATCTTAGGCTGACCTGGGGATCATAATATAGTTCATTTTACCTTTGAACTCATAATCTTCCAGTCAACTTCAAAAATGCAAGGATTAAAGGTATGAGCCACCATGTTGGATAGCATTGACAATTTTATTTGGCATTAACTGTTAGGAAAGTGAAAAATGTTACAAAGTAGCTTTGAATATGTTAGTATTCATATGTGAGATTTATATTCAAATTTAAATCTAGATTCATATCTATCAATTGGTTAGTAACTACAGAAAATGTGCAATGCTTAAGAAGTTTTTAAAATGTAGTGGGCAATAACATATATGAACATAATTTTATTCTTGTTTTCAAGATTATAGTACTCTGAGCCAAAGATAGGATCTGGAACATTCAATGATATTTGAGTAGTTGAAAAATGGAAATTTATGAGTGGGTATTTCATTGGTGTAACCAAGTAATGCTTTATTAAAAAAAGAAAATAAAGAGCAAAAACAAAAATGCACCATTCACCCAACCGAAGGTGAGCTTTAAGTAAACACTAATGACTGCTTAAATTCCTAGACTTCCCCAGCTAACATTTAACCAAAGAGTGCTGAAGGTCAAGAGTGTGCCAGGTAATGTAGTGGAGCTTCCCTTCTGCATGTTTCTGCTACAAGGAGGAGCAAAGTAGTTAGCAGGAATTAGGACTGTGCATTCATTGACTAAAAAAAATGAATAAATAAAAATTAAAAATCAAACCCTCAAAGTTCAAGGCAAGCCAAGGCTCTATGGCTCACACCTGTAATCCTAGCTCCACAGGAAGCTGAGATCTGAGGATCGCAGTTCAAAGCAGGCCAGCCACTAAAGATTGTGAAAATCATTTCCAGTTAACCACTAGAAAACTGGAAGTGGTTTTTGGCTCAAAGACAACACCCAGACCCAGGGGTAGGGCAGTGGCCTTGAACTGAAGAGCTCGGGGATAGAGTGCAAGCCCCACAACTGATAAAAAAATAAAAAAGTTCAGAGCAATCTCAATTCAGTTTATCCAGTAAACACTCCAGTAATCATTATCATTCACCATCTGCCTAATTAATCACATAACTTACCTTTATTAATGCAGGCCTCCTATTTACATTCTGAGCTATTCTACACAACTGCTCATTATCAGCAACAGAAAAGGATTAAGAGACAGGCAAAAGAAACATACTCACTCTCCTCAAGTGCAAGTGGTTTACTGAGTCTCAATCACATGCACATGCTCCGTAGGGATCTTTCGTAAACTTTCAAAACCGACAAAGCTAACAAATTTATGAGTAGAAAATACCAGAAGTTCATTTGCCATGTATTAGTTTATAGTTAGTAGAATTCAATTTTTTCTTACAAAGTTAGATAGATACAAAAGATACATTAAGATTAGTCATTTTCACAGTGTACATAACATATTTGGCAGTAGGTTTTATGATGACTATGAAAACACAATTAGCCCCAAAATCACTCTATTTCTTCATCCACTTTATGCCAAAGTTTGTTGTTGTTTATTTTGGGAATATTTTATTTCGTCGCATTTTCCAGGATTTTTGTTTTTTTCCTCTTTTCTTCTTTTTTCTTTCCTTTCTTCCTTTCTTCCTTCCCTCCTTTTTGGCTTATTTCTTCTTCCTGTCTTGAAGCTCAAGCTGGCCTTGAACTCTCATTACTCTTATGTCAGTGTCTAGCGGGCTGCAAAGACAGATGTGCACCACCACATCCAGCTGGGTGAGGACTGACATATCATTCATGAAAGAGTATTACAGAAATAAGCTACACTATGAGTCTTTGCTCAACAAAGTTCTCTAACTATTCATATTTCACCCTAAAATTTAAAATTTAATGAATAGGAATAATTCATGTTTTTTAGAAATCTTATTCTCCATTTACTAAAAACATGATAATAATATCTGCAAGACATTGTTGATGAAAATCTGAAAAAATATTATCAATTATTTTATACATTCTATAGTTTGAATGCTCTCATCCCATTCTATGGTAAAGGTAGACAAGGCTAATCTGTAAATTCTAGTTCATCTTTCTACTGAGACCAAGTGAAACCATAATTTTTGTTTAATCATCTCAAGGTTTTAGGAAACTATTACTGCTTGATCACAATTTTGTCGTTCTGAATTGAAAGTCATGAGAGTTAAAATCCAACTATAGTACTGGGTTCCAGTGGTCTGGTTCCTGCAATCCTAACTACTCAGGATACTGAGAATGGGAAGCTTTATTCTGATAGCAAAGGAGCTAGAAAAGTCCATAAGACTTCATCTCCAAAATAAGTAGCAAAAAAATGTTGGGCTGGAAGTGGCTTAAGTGGCAGAATTCCAGAAAACCGAACAAGTCCATAGACCATGAGGTCCTGACTACTATATCACTGCCAAAACTAAAAAACAAAACCAAAAAAAATATGTGAATAGATTAAGTATTAAAGAGATTGATGGTAACTGTCTAAATTACTAGAAAACTATGGATACAAATGTATTGGAATTTTCAGAAACACTTTCTTCCCTCCCCTACATGATTTTCATTGCTAAACTGTATTGACAATTTGCTTTGCTTGTAATAATCTTATAATTTATATCACAGCAGCTTAATAACCATGCACAGGTAAATGGTTAGGCTTTATTAATAGCAATACAAAAATTTTTCCTATTTTTCTCACAGTATATGCTTTATATTTTAGTTTTGTTAGTGCTATTCTTTTTTTTTGCATATGTGTGCCAGTCCTGGAGTTTGAACTGTATATCATGATGCTGTCCCTGAGCTTGTATGCTCAAGGCTGATGTGCTCTACCACTTGAGACACACAGCTCCACGGCGGGCTATTTTTTTAGGTAGTTAATTGAAAATAAAAGTTTCATGGGGGCTAAGAGTGTAGCATTTGTCTAGCATGCACAGAGCCCTGGGTTCTATTCCTCAGTACTACATACACAGAAAAGGCCAGGACTGGTGCTATGGCTCAAATGGCAGAGCGCTAACCTTGAGCAAAATGTGTCCAAGGACAGTGTCAAGGCCTTGAGTTCAAGCCCCAGGACAGACAAAAAAAAAGTTAACAATTGAAGTTAACTCAAATGAAAATTTAAATTCAAGGGACATTTCAGAAACATTATAATTTTCCTTTTACATAATATCCTTTCACTTCTGCCATTGTTACTGGTTTTATGGATATAACCTTGTGTTCTAAGCTTCTAAGTAAATCAACTACTGTGATAAAAATCACATCATGCCAGAAAAGAGTAAAGTGAATGCACAGCTAATATCGTGCCTTAAGCAAAAAAAAGTAAGCTTGGAGCTTATGCAAGGGAAACAACTAAGCTATACCCATGTGGAATGTGGTAAATGATGGGCTATATCTATAAAAAAAACATTTCAAAAAGAAATTAACCATCAGGTGTAGGTGGACAATTAACTCCAGACTGTAGAAACCAGATCTTTCCTGTGGAATATTCTTTAACTCCTTTAAAAAGTATTCATAGTTACATAATTCAGGAGTGCTTTTCATATACTTCAAAAGAGTCTTGACAGTCTGAGTCACTCATAACTTTGTTTTTAAATTAAGTGGGTCTTTTCTGTTGGTATCAATTAACTTTTAAGAAGCAGACTTAAATATTTAATTTCTCAAGAAATAAGGAGATAAGAAACATTCAGGACAAGCAAGAAAACATACATATTACTAAACATTTCTCTCATTCATTTATTCACTTTTCATTGCAGCAGTCAGTTAACACAGATGTGTTGAATGATTATTCTAAGCACTTTCTTATTCTCTATTTTTCACTATGATTTCTTTTTTGAACAATACATACTTTCAATACATAATGTTCAAGTAGATGAAGTCATGGGGTGATCTTATTCCTATACATTTTCCTTCTATTATTTGAAATGCCCTGAAACTTGAAGAGGCTATACTAGAAACAATTCTCAATTTCTCTGGAAATGATAGTGAATAAACATATAGTGTACAGAAAAAATGCAAGTTAACTTGAGTAATGAAGCAATAACCAAGACATTTTTAAAAAGTAATATTTATAACTGACCATGCTTTAAAAACTAACATTTTAAGAGGAAAATAAATGCAGTTATGCAGTTTATACATGAAATGTTTAAATATAAAACACAATTGGTAATGCATAAAATTGATTTATTATCAGTTGAGTTATTATAAGATGAACAATTATGGGGCTATTTCATTCATCTTTTCAGCTTCATATTCCATGATGAAATTTTATATATATATATATGTATACACACACATGTGTATATATATATATATATATATAGAGAGAGAGAGAGAGAGAGAGAGAGAGAGAGAGAGAGAGATTGAACTATAGGCTTAATATAATGGTCAACTCAGAATTTTAACTAAAAATCAAAGTAGATACTAAAATATATACTTCCAAAATATTTCCAATAAAATAACTTTGCATTTAGCAAGAAGCTATTAACTATAAATAAATATCAACCAGAATGATATAACAAACACCCATGAAGAAAAAATTTCTTGCTGTTTCCTGGTTTTTTTTCTTCCCAAGTAAATTGAATATGTAGTTGGTTTAAGTTGCTCATTTGTGTAATATGAAAACGCAGAATATTCAGAGATAATAATTGGAGGAAAATGCTGATTTATATTAAAACCACAATATGAATTTCAGTTTGTACTTTAAACATTTAATTTATTTACTTATTACCTGTATTTAACTTTGATTTGGGATAAATGGAAAAGAAAGAGAGAAGGAAAACTGAAGGGTAGAAGTATACTAAATCAAAGAAAAAAGAAGGCATAAAGAAGGAGGAGATGAGGTACAAGAAATACTAAGAGGAAGTAAAGAGAAAGAAGAAAAAGACTAAATGAAGGAGAGAAGACTGAGAAGAAGACCAAAGATAGGAGAAAAGGAAAGGAAGGAGAACAAAGGAAGTAAGAGGAGAAGAAAAAGGAAACACAAGACCAAGGAAAATAAAAACCAGGAAATAGGAGAAGGAAAGTATTGGGGAGAGGTAAAGAAAGAGAAGCAGTGGGAAAGGAGATTCCATATCTGGTTCAACTTCAAATCAGAATACTTAGCTTTTCCTTAAGGAAAACTTACCATTGCAGTGGCCATTGGTCAGAGAATGGAGCAACATTTTTTGTTCACACTGAAATAAAAACACATAGAGACAAGTTAAATACATTTATTTCAGGTCCATGATAAAGCAAAGCACCTCATTCCTTTCTCCATAAGAATAACCAAAACTAGTCTCTAGAAAATATTCCTCATTAGCTTTGTTTTCAGAATGCTGTAAACAAGAGAGGTGGAAATAATAAAATGACAATGAGTTCTAAATATACTTTTTTTTAGTATGAAAACTTTATTCAGAAAAGAATCTCAATGGAGGCTTCTGCTAAGTATATTTTAGTTCAGAAGATACTTTTCATTATAAAGTTAGAGTATCTTCTTTCAAATATTTATGAAAGTCTGCTTTGATTTTGGATTAAAAATATCAAACATTCATTTAATAGTGTGAGCTTACATTGATTCAAAAAAGAAAAACTTGATTCCCCTCAAAATACAGTTGCACACTGCTATATAATACAAGGTTTTGTGAAAGAAATTCCTGGTGTCAAACTTGAACAATTATGAATTTATCTTTTCCAGTTTCATTCCTTTGGAAGTGAAATTCCAAATGAACACTCTATTCTACGTGCATTTCCTACATCAACTCCCTTAACCATCCGGATGATAGATGAGAAACCTAAAGCAAAAAGTTTCAGAAAGTCGAAATCCCACAGCAAGAGAATGGTGCTTGTTATAAATATAATCTCCAAGAACCACCCCAAAGTGAGTACCAGTTATAGACACAGAAACAAAGAATGATCCCAGCAAAGCAAAATTTACTTTTGTACAGAAGTATGCATTATCCGCCAAATCTGGCACTAAAGCAGCCGGTAAGCTGCTCCCTCATTTACCCCAAACACAGCAGGCTTTGACACTGTTCGGACTGGTTGAAGTTTCCCAATCTACTTAAAATTGGCTAGTTGGAAAAAGGTAAGATGCATTGTAAGATCACCATGAAAGTAAGGTAAGCAATCTCAAACATGCCCTCCACTATTTCTAGAACTATCTGGGATGTGTCTACTGAAGTGTGTCTTAATTCCATCTTGGAACCACCAGTTAAGACAAAACCTTCTAATTAAAAATCCCTTCTCACCCCAAAACACTACCTCTTTTCCTTTCTTTAGCTGATGATATTATCTTAGCAAAATAATAGACAAGAGAGATACTACCTGGCACAAGCAGAAACTTTGAAGCAATCCACTTTGATATGAAAGATTTTACTCACAGTGGCAAACCCAGGTAATTTGGCTCTAAAATAGGGCCAGGAGTTTGGCCTAGCAGTAGAGTCTCTGTCTAGCATAAGCAAAGACCAGGGTTCAATTCCTGGAAACCATATACATAGAAATATGCCAGAAGTGGTGCTGAGGATCAAGTGGTAGAGCTATGGCCTTGAGAAAGACCAAGGACCATGCTCAAGTCCTGAGCTCAAATACAGGACTGGCAAAAAAAAAGCACATTTGAAATAATATTCCTAATACTTGATTCTGTTTATGCTTATGGAGTTCAAGCAAAATGTTGTAATAATATTTTGATTGTGATGATACTAATATATGCTTCTTTGAAGTTACTTATATTCTGTATCTGTAAGTCTTAGGTCTAATCCAGATTTGTTAGGACTTTAACAAACAGATCCTATAAAATAAATGCATTATTTACTCTTCTAAGGGAGGGTACCTGGTATGAATGAATGAATGAATGAACAAGGAAATGATTATGTAAGCCAACTACAAGCACCAAATATATATATATACATATATATTGCAATATTAGGTTTGACTGAGGAAAGAGACCAGCAAATATTTTTATAGTGTATTTTTTACAACACCATGTTTAGTGTCATGATATACAGTAACCTCTTGTATGACCTTCTAATCACACAGTCAGTGATCTTACCTTGTTGATATCATTAAGCAGCTGGCTTTCCTTTTGGATTAAGTTCATTACATCAGCACCAAACTTCTTTACATTCAGGAAAACAAGTGGATTGCTTATGGAAATTATTTTAACCTGTTGTAGGGTTTCCTTTTATAAGAGAACAAAGAAGAGATTCACAATTCCAAATTAAAGAAAAACTAATGGCTATACTTGATGTGTTGAATCTTAAAATTTCAAATACCAAATGTTTTAATTAGTAAAATGTATTTATTTTTTGAAAATACTAACATATCCTTTATACTAAGAAACATTAATAACCCTGATCCTGATTCCTACTGACTGGCTTTAAAGGAGCCAATAGCCTAGCATATCCAAACAGTGCCAGGAAGAATATTTCTTCCAAGATTGTCTCTTCCATTCAATCTATATGTTACCAATTAATTTACTAAACCATCAGTCCTTTTGTTTGCAGGGGATTGAACCTGGAACCTGGAACCAAGCAAATGGTACTATAGACCTAGCACTCAAATCAGTATTCAAATAATATTTTACAAATGAATAACAGTCTTAATTAGAAGAAAGATATGAAGGAAAACAGGACAGGGGCTATAATTTCATGTTACATAGGAATAAGTGACACTACACTGCCAGGATATAGGTAAAACATATAGCAAAAGAGAAGAAAATATTGACACAAATGACATCTACTTAGCCACTTATATAGACCTTGCAGACCATATTTCACATCATGTAATCAAACTGTCTTTTCTCAGATTTTGAGACATGTGTCTGGTGGAAATGATGGTCAGTGATATGAAATGGCAACTCCTTACCAACTAAGTAAAGCAATACTCCTTCAGGCATTAGTACTTGCATAGAAGAGAATATGCAGAGAAAAGAAAGGAGAAAGTATTAGATACATTACTCTGGACAGTTCATTTAATGTCTCTCAGTTTACTTGTTTTTTTTTCTTAACTAAATAATCCCCAGATGTTTCTAAAGCTATTAAAGTGATTCAGTTTTTAAAAGTGAAGAATTTGAAGAAATAATTCAAGAAAAATAACCTTAAGTTGTCAAAATCATTTTTAAGCAAGAGTAAACATTTGAGAAACAAAAAATTAAGATTTAATTCATAGATCTATCATACCTAATCATTACAAATGATAATGAAAACATTGTTAATATTCTTCAAGAAATAAACAATTCCCAGTGGAGTAGAAAACAGATCTCTCAAAGCTTAAATAGGTCTCTTTTTAGAAGGGGTGGAAAAATGGATCTATGAATGGAAAAGGGGAATGACATTTTGTTCAATTTTTTAAAAACCCACCCCAAACTTATATCTAAATATTTATCAAATTTAGTTTTCTTTCAACTCTTAATTTGTTACAAAACAAATTAATGTTTTAATCAAGTTTCCCATTTGATACAGTTTTCCTAAGATAGGATCAAATAGCAAGGTTCAAGAGTATGGAAAAATTTCCAGTGTTTCCATCACCTTTACTATGTGTTTACTCCAAGAAGAAGAAAAGAATGAAACAGAGTCTATTTAGTTGTGTGTGAGCATGTGTGTGTGTGTGTGTGTGTGTGTGTGTGTGTGTGTGTGTGTGTGTGCATGTACAAGCATGTATGTACGTATTTGTGTGCTGGTAGTGGGACTTGAAATCAAGGTTCAGATTCTGTCCCTGAATTTTTCTATTCACTAAACACTAACAACTCAACCACTTGAGCCATTACTTCCTGCTTTTTGTGGTTAACTTTCCTGCTTGGCTTGGCGTTGAACTCCAATCCTCAGATCTTAGCCTCTTGAGTAGCTAAGATTATAGACATCAGCCATTGGCACCCACTGGTTTTTTTAGCTGAAAAATAATCTTTCCAAAGCTGAATACTATCTCAGATTAAGGCTGTCAAGACTAATGTAAGTGGCCATAGGTAATGGATCCACAGAGAATTTTAGGGTGTCTAGTCAGTCTGGGACTTTGCACCAGCCCCAATTTCCAAAAAAAAAACTGTTAAGGTGAAAAATAGACAGAAATGGTGGAAAACTTGACCTTGGAAAACCATCAAAGACTCTGAACTCAAATTTCTCTCTGTGAAACAAAGCTTTCCATGCTTATTTAAAAATACAAGCCATTCCCCTGGGTATTACAGAAGGATTTCTCATATCACTTCTTTCTTCCAGTCTACTTAGAAATATCCAAATACTGGTCCTTAGGATGGAAGGCCAGTTCTCTCTGTTCTAAGGGAAAGCTTGTAGTACTAAGACAAGTGAATGTTAGGAATGAAGGAGAAAAGATTAGCCTAGCCTTTACCAAGCAGGTTCAAAATGAGGGCAACTTTCAAAAGTAATTTGAGTCAATGTTTTTCTTCACACTTTGAATTGTTTTGGTCATCCCTTGAAACAGGAAACCAAAACTCAGGTGTTATCAATTGGTGTTCTCAACATAGCAAGACAATTTATTATGTTTTCCTCTAAAAGTTCCAACCTGATCAACATTCTAGAACTGCTTGACTTAATTAAGCAATATAGTTTTGTTTTTTCTAAAAAAAAAAAGGGGGAGAACTCAAGCCTGTATCTTAACTACATAGGAGGCAGCTATTGGAGGATTACAGTTCAAGGGCAGCCAGGGCAAAACAATGCACAAGACTGTACCTTAATTGACAGATGGTTAAAGTGTGCACATGATGTCTGTCTTCCCAAACTTTGGAGGAAGCATGATTGCTGTACAGAATGGCAAGCCCTCATATTCCATTGACAAACAGAAGCACAAAAAGGAGGCTTGCAGTCCAGATTGGTCAGGATATGCAGTCATAGGGCCTGAACTCAGAGCCTCCCACTCTTGCTTCGGCTTTTTTTTTTCTCAAGTCTGGCATTCTATCACACAAGCTATACTTCCATTTCCAGTGTCTTGGTGGGTAATTGGAGATAAGAGTTCCACAGACTTGTCTGTTTTGATCCTCAATCCTCAGATCTCTGTCTAATCAGTAGCTAGGATTACAGGTATGAGCCAGTGGCTCTTGACTCGTATTTTTTATTCTTTTCCTTAATTTTGTAAATTAGCAATGAAAGATTTCAGATGTTTTAGCTGACCCTACCCATGAGTCTACTGTAAACTCTAGTTCTTGGACTACTGGTATGATTTTTATTTGAGTGTTAAATCCAAAAAGATTTTCTTTTGCTCTGTTGATTTGCTACAAATCTACTAGTGTGATGTTCACATACTTAGCAATGTAACTTCATACTAATTAAAATTAGAATTACATTATTAAATGAGATAATGTATCTTCTCTCTTGATATATTAAACTTATTTTATCCAGGACATTCTTAATAACTATAAAAAGGGAAAAAGGAAATTAAACTTACATCATCTGTTTCAGTCTTCACTTTAAAGTCCATTTCTTTCATATTTATTATGTTTAAAGTCTTTTCTCTCAATTAAAGGCAGATAGAAAACACAATAATTTCCTGATTATTATATTAATAATTGAGGAAAAAGAGATAACTGGTTTTATCTTAACAATTAGAAAGTGCCTAAAATAGCTTCAGTTTTATAACATAATTATTCATAAAATACTAGTAAATATATGCAGATAAAGAGAGATATGGGTAGATACATATTTCTGGAAAATCAGCAATGGAGAACAACAAAGATATCTAATCAAAAATCAGTGAAACAATTTTCTCATTTAGATTGCCAGAGGCCCAGATTATCAAGATGTAAGGGCTGGACTGATAATCATGAAAGAGAAAACATTGCAGAATATATTACATTTGAATCAGGGACAAGTTTTTTGCTCTTCCTTGGTTATCTCATATTGTTACAATATTTCACTTTGTTATCTGATATATTGTATATATGCTTATTTGGTTATTTGAAATCAGATAGGAAAGGGGGAAAACAAGATGAGGGATGAGGGTGGTGGGAGGGAAATGGGGACCAAGACATGAGAAAGGATATCAATGTTTGTGAAGTAATGCACCTTCTATCTGGTGAATATAGTGTAACCTTTCTATTAATTACAATACAAATATATGAAAAAAAGAAAGAATAAGATAATAATGAATTTGTTTCTACAGGATATATAAAATAGAATCAGTATAGATAAGAACACAGTATTTCATAAACAATTTTTAGAAAACATTAAGGGATGACCATGAGAATTATTCCAGATCTATATTCTGAAAGCAGACCAGGAATAGGACCAAATAAGACAATTAATTATAGATGTTCAGTACCAAGACAAAGATAGTGTGTTCCTGCATAAATATATGGGCGTTTGGAAATTAAGATTTTCTTGTTAATTTTTGAAAATGATTACTCTTGCTTTATGACTTGTGTCTTATTGGACATTATATCCTTCACTTTTTTAAAAACCCATCTATTAGATAGTATATGGCTAAGGGCATTTTTTATTTGTCTAGATTTTTATACAGTTGCTGTAATTCAGATTAGAAATGTACCCTAAAGCCTGTTCACTAAAGGCTTTTTTGCTAATAGGAATTGCAAAAGGTATGAGAGAGTGGCCCCTCTCTCTGTGTATCTCTCTCTCTCTCTCCTCTCTCCAAACCATGAGCAAATGAGCATATGTTCTCTACCATGAGCTCCCACTATAACGTACAAGCAGCTGCCCTAGGCCCAAAGCCACAGGGCCGAGTGACCGTTTCCTCAAAACCTTTAAAATCATAAGGTGAAATCAACTTCTTCCTTTCAAGTTACTTTATCACAGCTATTTGACATAGTGATAGGAAGCTGATTGAATATTTTAATTTGATGATGCTGAGAATTCTCTCCATCAAGACCTCTATCGAGAGTGCATCTGTCTGTCTCTATGGCACTGATCAGACATAAACCACGACATTCTAGGAATACACAGTTTTTGCAGAATGAAAGTCACTGGTACCATCCTACATGTATCTTTCGCCTAAGGGTAAACCAAGTCTTTAAAGGAAAGCATACCTTGGGAAACGTCCTATCACTATAGAGATGGTACTGACCACACCGAACAATAGTCCTATGTTGGTAAATACGTAAGTGAGGATCCAGATTCCCTGAAAAAGAAGAGGTGACAGAGAGTATTGGCTCCTCACTGAACTCTGCTACCAGATTTCCCATGGCGAATCTCTTAGCCACAATGTCTTATTTGAAAAGTGGTAAACAGAAGCTCTAAAGACAGAAACAAGTATGTAGTCCCTCAGATGCTCCACAATCACAACAGAGAAAGGCTCCATTTTTCATTTCCAGTTCCCTCAGTTCCATCCGCAACGAACACTATATTTAAGATTGTAAATAGCTGATCAATATGTATGTGGTCAGAGGCATGCTATAATTTCCCACTGTTTGTCATTTGGTGTACCAGGATTATAAGTAATTGCAAATTTTTTTGTCAGTCTCAACAATATTCTGAATTTTCTAGGATTGCTATAAAAATAACAAATGCCATTTATTACTGTGTAAAATTCTCAAAGCCTAGTATTAAAATGACTGAATCAAACAACACTACCAAAGCTACTTTTAGATCAACAAGTATAAGAACATTATAATTTTATTTACAAGGGTCCACTTATTGTGAAACCAAAAGAAAGGAAAAAGGCAGACAATTTAGTTCATAGGGAGATTTCAGAACAGTAAGAAACTCTCATTTCCCTTTTAGTTGGAATTCCAAAATTATTTTAGTTTTATCTACCACTCAAAGTTATAACAAAACAAAATATTGCAGTATAGCAGGCATTTATAAGCTTAATGATGCAAAACTACCTTTAAAAGCAAAATACTCTGTGACATGCAGAAAAATTATATTTCTAAATACAAAATCTTGCATTCATCAAATTGTAGATTACCAAAATGTCTAGATTCTTTTTTCCCCTAAATAAACTGCATCATTTTATTCATACATACAAAATTGATTTCTTTCTGTACATTGATTTAAAGTGTTATCACTTTTTAAAATTTTTTATTGTAATTAAGGTTATATGATATTTGTCAGATAGAAGGTGCATTAATTCACATACATTGATACCCTTTCACATGTCTTGGTAGCCATTACCCTCCCCCCTTCACCCCTTACCCATCTTGATTTTCCCCACTTCCCTATCAAATTTCAAATAACCAAATACAAATAAATTCAATATATCAGATAACAAAGTGAGATACTGTAACAATATGAGATACCCAAGGGACAGCAAAGGAGATGAGATATAACATAGTACATTAAGGACAACAATCATTCGTTATATGGCTTTTGTTTCAATATCCTGGAGGTCCTTTCAATTAGCTTCATACTATATGGCCTTATGTACCAAGATTTTGCTCTATTGCAGATCTCTGCTAGTAGAACCCAAGGTTTCTACTGATTATGACGAATGAGGGAAACCATTGAGCCTAAGTTCCTTTGAGTCTGGCTTACTTCACTTAATATGATTTTTTTTCTAAGTCTTTCCATTTCCTAACAAATGGGGCGATGTCATTCTTTCTGACAGCAGCATAGAATTCCATTGTGTACAAATACCACAACTTGTTGATCCACTCATCAACTGAGGGACATCTAGGTTGGTTCCATATCTTTGCTATGGTGAATAGTGCTGCAATGAACATTGTTGTGCTAGTGGATTGAGTATGCCCTTGTTTCTGGATGGTTGGGTAAATGCCAAGTAGTGGAATTGCTGGGTCATAGGGGAGTTCTCTGTTTAGCCTTTTGAGGCACTGCCACACTGCTTTCCATAGTGGTTGAATGCGTTTGCACTCCCACCAACAGTGTAGTAGTGATCCCTCCTGGCCACATCCCCTCCAGCATCTGTTATTATTCGTTTTCCTGATCCTGGCCATTCTAGCTGGAGTGAGGTGGAATCTTAGAGTTGTTTTGATTTGCATTTCTTTTATGACCAGAGATGTTGAGCATTTCTTCATGTGTCTATAGGCCATTTTTGTTTCTTCTTCAGAGAAGGCTCTCTTTAAGTCTTTGGCCCATTTTTAATGGGATGGTTGTTACTTTGGAGATTAGTTTTGGAGTGATTCAATTTTTTGAGTTGTTGATATATTTTAGATATGAGGCCTTTGTCTGTTGTTTGGTTGGTGAAGATCTTCTCCCACTCTGTAGGCTTCCTAATTAATTTACTAGCTATGTCCTTTGCCATAAAAAAGCTCCGCCGTTTAATGCAGTCCCACTTATCCAGCCTTTTTCTGATTTGTTGTGATTCTTGGTCCTTATTAAGAAAGTTTCTACCTGTGCCAAGGAGGCCTAGTGTATCTCCTATTCCTTCTTGTAAAGTTTTCAATGTGTCGGATTTTACCTCGAGGTCTTTGATCCATTTGGACTGCAGGGTAACAAAGAAGGACCCAACTTTAGTTTTCTGCAGGTGCTTAACCAGTTCTGCCAGCACAACTTGTTGAAGAGGCTGTCTTTCTTCCATTCTATTTTTTTGGCTCCCTTGTCAAAGATTAGGTGGCTGTAGGTCTGTGGTTTAATATCTGGGTCCTCAGTTCTATTCCATTGGTCTTCAGGCCTGTTCTTGTGCCAGTACCAAGCTGTTTTGATAATTATAGCTCTGTAATAGAATCTAAAGTTTGGGATTGAAATTCCTCCGGCGCTGTTCTTTCTACTAAGAAGTGTTTTTGCTATACGGGGTCTTTTATTATTCCATATGAAATTTTGAATTGCCTCTTCTATTTCTTTAAAGAATGCCATTGGGATGTTGATGGGTATTGCGCTGAATTTGTAGATAGCCCTTGGCAAGATTGTCATTTTCGAGGGAGGGGGAGGGTAATGGGTACCAAGACATGTGAAAGGGTATCAATGTATGTGAATTAATGCACCTTCTATCTGGCAAATATCAAGTAACCCTTTTATTAATTACAATAAAAAATAAAAAAAATTGTCATTTTCACAATGTTGATTCTTCCAATCCAGGAGCATGGGAGGTTTTTCCATTTCCTTAGTTCTGCTTTAATTTCCTTTTTTAGGGTTTTAAAGTTTTCATCAAAAAGGTCCTTTACATTCTTAATTAAGCTAATTCCTAGGTACTTTATTTTCTTTGAGGCTATTGTGAAAGGAGTTGCTTTCCTGATTATTGCCTCATTCCTCTCACTGTTGGTGTAGAGTAAGGCAGTTGATTTTTGAGGGTTAATTTTATACCCTGCTACCCTTCCAAAGTTTTGAATCAGCTCAAGGAGCTTGGGAGTAGAGTCTATAGGATTCTTTAAATACAGAATCATGTCATCTGCAAAGAGGGATAATTTTACTTCCTCTTTCCCTACTTGGAACCCCTTTATGCTTGCTTCTTGCCTTATTGCACTGGCTAGGAATTCTAATATTATGTTAAAGAGGAGTGGAGAGAGTGGACATCCTTGTCTCATTCCTGATATTAGAGGGAATGGCTTTAGATTTTCACCATTAAGTGTAATAGTAGCAGTGGGTTTCTCAGACACAGCCTTTATTATATTGAGGAATATTCCATGGATTCCTAGTTTCTCCAGAGCTTTTAACATAAAAGGGTGTTGGAACTTGTCAAATGCCTTTTCCGCATCTATTGAGACAATCATATGATTTTTGTCCTTGCTCCTGTTGATGTGTTGAATTATATTAATTGATGTGTGTATGTTGAACCAGGTTTGCCTCCCTGTGATGAATCCAGTTTGATCATAGTGTATAATTTTTTTGATGAGTTGTTGTAGATGGTTGGCCAGTATTTTGTTGAGAAGTTTTGCATCGATGTTCATCAAAGAAATAGGTCTATAGTTCTCTTTCTTTAATGAATCTCTGTCTGGTTTGGGGATGAGGGTTATACTGGCTTCATAGAATAAGTTTGGTAAAGAACCTTCATTTTCAATTTCATTGAAGAGCTTGAGGAGTAGTGGTGTGAGCTCTGCTTTGAAGACCTTATAGAATTCAGCTGTGAATCCATCTGGCCCTGGGCTTTTCTTAGGTGGAAGTTCTCTTATTGCCATTTCTATTTCAGAGCTTGAAATAGGCCTTTGAGTTGGGTTAGTTCTTCTTGGTTCAGTGTGGGTATGTTAATATTGGCTAGGAATTCATCCATTTCTTCTAGATTCTCAAATTTGTTGGCATAGATGTTTGAGAAGTATTCCCTCATGATATTCTGGATCTTGGTAATTTCTGTCGTGATTTTACCATTTTCGTCTGCAGGAACAAGGCCCACTAAAACAGAGTCTAAAACTTGATTATATTCTTCACTTTCTGCAGATCCCACTTAGATAATTTTCCATTCCAAATCTTCAGACAGGTCCTCGATGCACTCAAAAGTCATCTCGATCTGGAACGGGTTGTGGAAAGGAGAAGGGTTATCCAGCACCCCTACATTGTTCACCTGAACCTTTGCCATGTTTTGAAAAAAACACACACAATCGGGACGAGGGCTGGTTGCAGCACAATAAAGTCCAGCTTGCGGCCGCTCCCAGAGTGCAGACTCCCGGCCCAGGTGCTGGCCCCATGTCCTGCATCAGCGACTTGAGTAATTTTTTTGTTTTTCCTCTTTTTATTTACACGGGAGCACTCTACAGTGTTTTGCAGCTTTCTGATTCCAGTAAACTACGGCCCATTCTGCTCTGATATACAATCAGAGTTGCCCTGGATTAAACTGAGGCATTTTTATCTGTAGAGGTCCTTTTCATATAGAATATAAACATACTGGAGTAAAAGAGAAAATGCCATTTAAATCATTCTTAAAAAACAAAAACAAATAAATTTAAAAGCAGCCAGGTGCCTGGGGCTCACATGTGTAATTCTATATATTCAGGAGGCTGATATATGAGAATCACAGTTCAAAGTCAGCATGGGCAGGAAAAGTCCATGAGACTCTTATCTCTAACCACCAGAAAACCTGAAGTGGTACTGTGGCTCCAAGCAGTATAGTGCTAGTCTTGAGCCAAAGTGCTGATGGACAGTGTGCCAAAGGCTCTGAATTCAAGCCCACAGCTGAAAAGAAAATAGCCCCAACCAGAACCAAAAAAGAACTCTCTCCCTCCTATAAATGTAACACTGCTATTTCATATTCATATTATTTTACTTTTATCATTTTGTCAGGTTAGGACATGATATCTTCTTTCTACATTCTACTTTATTCATATCAGCCAGCCAATATTGGAGTCTTTGGATTGTATGTGATATGAGTTTTCCTTTCTAACATATCATACTGTATACAATAATACCTTAAATATACTGCAAGTTTTGGGCATTACTTTAACTTCTTATGATGACTGTGTCCCACTCCTCCTTGAATGCTATCTGAATCTGCCTGAGGTAGTTGAATCAAACCTCAATAAGGCCTTATGAGTTCCATTCTTCCTGGCTAACCTTCATGTTTCAAAATGGAGCTCAGGATCCTGATCCCTACTATTTATAAAACCACCTAGCCTGGGGACCAGAATTCATCAGAGCATCTGGTTCTATTTTTAAAGTATGTTTATTCTCCTACAACATCATCAGTTATAAGTCAGTCTCTCCAAATGCTCAGTTCTTTATTGAGGCTACTTTATAGCCTTGAAAGATATGTCAACTGGAAATTAATAACAAAGATCAGCAAATTGTTCCATTAGTTAGAATACTGCATAATAATATTTGGTGGCAATTTAGATGAAAAAAACTGTTGGTGAACACACACTGAAATTGGATAGCTCTTAAGCTATTACTTATTTTTAGCTAAAAATTATAATTTTGAACTCACAACTACCAAACATAAACAAACCTTAAAGATAACTTGAAGTAGTATACATAGAAATTCTTGCTCCTTATGGAAAAATGCACCAATGGGAATCACAGTTTAGTAGTTACTGAATTACTGTACCTTTCTGTAATTTATCTGTTATTATGCTATTTGGATGATGAATTACAGCATTAAAATTTCTATAGATGGGGCGTGAGTTTGGCCTAGTGGTAGAGTGCTTGCCTAGCATGCACGACCACCTTCGTTCTATTCCTCGGTACCACATACATAGAAAAAAAAAGCTGGAAGTGGTGCTGAGGCTCAAGTGGTAGAGCTCTAGCCTTGAGAAAGTCCAAAGGACAGTGCTCAGGCACTGAGCTAAAGCCCAGGACTAGCAAAAAAAATTTTTTCTATAGATAGATTCAGCTATTAAGATTTTTGTATGAGCCCAGGAATAAACACCTTCATTTAGCCCTTATAACTTCATTACTTTGAAAAAAATTGACTATGACTTATAATAAAATCAATATCAAATGACAAAAAAATGAAAGGCTTCTGATTTTTCTCATGATTCTACTTACATAATTTTAATTTTAAATTTTTTATTGTATTTTTTGCCAGTCCTGGGGCTTGAACTTAGGGCCTGGGCACTGTCCTTGGGCTTTATCAAAGCTAGCACTCTATAACACTTGAGCCACAGCACAACTTCTGGCTTTCTCTATGTATGTGGCACCAAGGAATTGAACCCAAGGCTGTGTGCATACTGGGAAAGCACTCTACCACTAGGCAAAACTCCCAGTCCCTACTTACATAATTTTTAAAATCCAGCCTTCAAAATTATATTATTCATATACACCTACACACACATTTCTTTGGTAATTTTGTTTGCATACTACTGTAGGTAGTAATCTAGATAATAAAATATATATTATATTTATTATAGTCTAGAGTTGCATATATACAGATGTATATTCTACAAATATTATGTCCAAATCATATTCTAAGTATCTTTGGATTTTCACTGTTGAATTCCTTAGCAGATAAACATATCTATCCACTCCAACTGTGATGGTTAACAGTTGTCAAGTTTATTTAATTAAGATGCTCTTGGACATTATACCAAACACACGCATGTCTCTGAGTGTAGTACCTGAAATTCCATTAGTATTAAATGCAGCCTATCCAGTGAAGACTTAGAGATGAAGCAAGCTAAAGCAAGATGAAGGAGATAGGTGTCTTGTCGGCAGAGAACCTGTGATTCCCGAGGCTTTACTCAACTAAGAACACATCATCCAATAACATTCCTAAATCGGGACTCACTCTAATTCATTTCCTCTATGCTTCCACCTTCACATTATCTTTAAATAGCTTTTTCCTTTAAAAATAAAAATAAAAACAAAAACCAATGCAGAGGGGGTAGGGAGGGAGAAAAACAAGGAAAAAGCAACAATTGTTCAAGAAGTAATGTACTCTCTACCTTATGAACATAACTGTAACCCCTCTATACATCACCCTGACAATAGAATAAAAATTTTAAAAATAAATGAACAAATAAATAAATAAAACAAAACACCCAAGGCATTGTAATGCTAAAAGTATTATCAAGAGATATCCTCATGGAGAAATTAAAGAGAAAATATTTGGATATGTAATAGACAGCTTGGGAAAAATAGTCTCAGAAACATGAATAACTACAAGTGTTTAAAAAACAAGCTGGAAGGAATAGGAGCATACTCTAGTGAACAGTGCTTACCTAGCATGCCTGAAACCCTAACTCAATTCCCCTGTACCACATACACAGAAAAGGCCAAAAGTGGTGCTGTGCCTCAAGTGGTAGAGAGCTAGCCTTGAGGTAGCTCAAGGACAGTGCCTTGGTTCTGAGTTCAAGCCCTAGGACTGGCAAAGAAAAAAATCAAGCTGGAAGAATTTGTGAAAGAAATTTAGTGTAAATTAAATCAACTGAGATAAAGACAATATCTAGAAGTTAAGAAAGTGGGTGGGATAATAACAAACTAGAGATGTACCATCAGACTCTTCTTGCCAAGTAGCTACCAGAAAACCAGAAGTGGAGCTGTGGTAGAGTGCTAGCCTTGAGTAAATAAACTTAGGGATAGTACCTAGGTCACGAGTTCAAGTCCCATAACTGGCAGGAAAAAAATATGAACATAAAGTTAGACTCAATATACAGCAGAATATATAGTCTTTGAAGCATATTCAAAGATATATTTGAAAATTTTTAATGTCTGAAAGACAATGCCAAGTCTAAAAGGCCCTAAGGGAAAACATTTGAGAGATAGCAAAAAAGTTTGCATTTAGTATAAAAAGCCAACGTTTTCAAAAAATGAAAGAGCTCAAGAATATGAAACATGCGTAGTTTCTTGGAAAACTACTTTGTGATAATGTACAAAAAATAAAGATTTGGGATGAATACCTCAGTAATAAGACTTTATAGTTTTTGATTGCCCAATAGCAATCAAAAGCCATTTAAACAATAAAATTCTCTATTTTCTCTAATTTAATAACTGAACTCATCTTCCCATGATGATCCTAATTAGAAACTCAAACCTCATTCTACTTCTCCTCTTCATATTATAAAATAGTAATGGTGCCTAAGTAAAAATCTTTCCTACTTATCAAATCTGTTGTTGCCTCTTGAATGTCATGGTCTTAGCTTTGATCACTGACTGAAGCAATGCTGTGATTTCTATATGGTATAAAGGTTCTGATCTATGCCTTTCAGTCATCTTCCTAACTTTTCTAATACAGAGTGCATTCTTATTTTTCATTTCAGTAGCATGTTGCTGTCTCAGAATGACATTTAATCTTGCAAAGATTAAGTAGTCTTTTTCAATTCAACCTATACTTCACTTTCCCAATTCCATCTGTCACTATTACCATCCTCACAATATCTGTGCCTTGATTGTTTTATAGCCAACCACCCTTATACTATCTCTACATTTTTGCATACATGGCTCTCTTCTATTCATGAGTGGTATCTTTGTCCTTCAATTTAGAAGCTACTTCCTCAAATAAGCCTTACCAAACATCTCTCCTTTTTTGGTAGAGAGACACGCTTCCTCCTTCACGATCAATACCTTCCTTAGAAGTACTTTTGTACAAGGTTAAGGGTAAGTTTGAATCTTCTCTTCCAGTTCTTTCTGTGAGCTACCTCATACATGCTACCTTAATAAAAGCCATGTTCCAACATCAGCCTAGCTAATTATATTTTCTATTGTTTTAAAGTCCAAAGTATCTCAAGTTTGCATGCAGAAGCACAGTATTTTAACTAAGTGGGATAGTTGGCATTCTTATTTTTTAATTTTGAATAACTGTATTTTACTTTCAGGGTGATATATAGGGGGATTACAGTTACATCAGCCTAGCTAATTATAGTCTCTTGACCTACTTACCAAATAGTATTCCTTCAGGTGTTAGGTCTGTTGGTGACTCTTTCATATTGACCTGTACATATTTATGCTCCTACTTGCTTTTCCTAGCACTAAGTGTATTCTTGGATTTTATCATGTATGCATATATAAGTTAATGTTTCTAGAAAGGAGAGGTTATTTTTTATTAATCTCTAATTCCTCACTCTGCATTAGACTCTAGCTGAAGCACATGAATACAATAGTTAGAAGGAGTGTGATGAAATTAACCAAGAGCAAATGTAACCCTCCAAAGTTTCAAAATACATAGGAAATAAAACAGAAAATACATAGATCATTATGTTTCAATGCAATGGATTCCTTAATTGAGCCAGTCAGACATGTACATGAAATATATCACACATACAAAATAGAGAGAATTGTGGATACTCTATTTAGACAAGTTTATATAAGTGCACTAAACATTTGGGTTAGTCAAAAGCATATTGTGCTGTTCAGTAAAATTTAATCTGAACCAACACTATCCTATTAGGGCACCTAACCCTTCCCTCAGTGTAACCCAATTGAAAGATAATTCCCAAGACTTCCTGTGTGTCAGGTAAATATGGCCCACCATGTAATACTCAGCTTCCATTCATGCAACATCCCTTCATCGCAATGAATGCTGAAGCCTTGGTATTCAGAATGCTAGAAATCAAGATATTTCTGTCACTGTGGACTTTCTTGACAACTATGCTTCCAGAATCAATTCATATCATAAATCAGGCATCCCCATTTCACTCAAACTAGTTGGAAATTCAGTGAGAAGTTTCTAAACTGCTTGTCCATCAGCATTTGACAAAATTCTGCTTCTCATTAAAACAATTTGCATTTTAATAATCGTATTAAGATTTTGGAAAATAGTAACTCATAGTTCACTAGTCTCAATGGAATCTTTTTTTTTGCCAGTCCTGGGCTTGAGCTCAGGGCCTGAGCACTGTCCTTGGACTTTCTCAAGGCTAGAGCTCTACCACTTGAGCCCCAGCACCACTTCCAGCTTTTTGCTCTGTATGTAGTACTAAGGAATCCAACCCAGGTCTTCATGCATGCTAGGCAAACTCTCTACCACTAGGCCAAACTCCTGGCCCAATGGAATCTTTTTTTAACAAATTAAAATGTTCAACATGGGCATAGGCCAAACAGAAAAAAATAGGTCAAATTTCTATTTTAAAGAAATATTGAAATGTACTTGTTGATATGTCAGAAAAATGTCAGGCCAAATTTCTTACTTACCCCATCTATTTTATCCACATTCCAATATTTTTTCAAATCCCAGAACTGTATTAACATTCCTTTTAGTCCCAAAACATTAATGCTTGCAAGAACACACTATAAAATATAATAATAACAAAGTAAGTAAAAGCTTTCATCTGAATTTAAAACAATTTTTTTCTTTTTGCTCTTAAATACTGAAAAGCAATCACCAATAAGAAGACTAAGTATATCATTTATTTGGAAGTAAATGTCACTTTATGGAGACAGTACCGTTATAGGTAATTACAGGACAAAACTTATTCTGTAAAACAATTCTGTAAAAAAATGAAGTCAAATGACAATGTAGGAATTACAGGGGTAAATTTTATAAGACTGAGGGTCCCCTTAACTTTGAGGATTATTATTTGCTAAAATACACATAGCTAGGCATGGTGCCACTTCCAGTTTTATCAGTAGATTAGTGGAGTCTTACAGACCTTCTTGCCCCAGCTGGCTTCCAACTAAGATCCTTAGATTTCAGCCTCCTGAGCAGCTGTGATTACAGGTGTGAGCCACTTATGCCCAACTTCATGTTTCTTTATGAAGGGTTAGGAATTGTACCAAGACTTCATGTAATGGTAGAGAAATTCTCCTTAGTCACCTACAATCTAAGCCTCATTATCCTCATTTTTCACCTCTACCCTCTATTTGCTCACACAATAACACTGATTCCACAGGGTTGTGTTCATCTGTGAGCTGAAGAATTAATCAGCCTCTCATTCCCCCTATCAAATGTTATTTCTCTGCAACTCACACCCCCAGTCAGCCATCATTTATGGACGATAATATCACATTATTGTATTAATCCTCCCAAGACAGATTATACACAAGGACTCTAACAAAAAATAAAGTGAAAAAGTAGATGGTGAAAAAGCATTACTGTACCATGGGCAGCCAGTGTAGCAAAGGTCCAATTGCATAGATGACTATAAGTACAAAAATGCAAGAGATTAGACAAGCCACTGGCAAAATACAGACATAAAAAGAAGGCTTTGAACTTTTGGTTATTTCAAAGCGATGGTGATGGGGGAAGGGCAGGGAGTGATTCTTAGTTCACTTTGATGAGCAGACACTAAATGGTGGCACATCATTGGTGAAACTATGTAGACTGTCATTATCTATATTTTGATGGGAAGCTGAGAGAAGCCATAGGTGACAGCTGACACACTAATACAATCAGATTAAATAAGTGATTAGAGAAGTAAGATAATGGCAATATTTGTCACATACCATAGCCATGACTGTGCTTGTGAACTGAGCAAATAAAATGCCAATGGAATGTTCTTTAGCTTTCTTTTTGCCAGACTCCCTTCTTTTTATCTTTTTCTTTTCTTTTTTTCTTTTCCTTTGGTCGAGTGTGGGGCTTGAACTCTGGACCTAGTTGTTGTCCCTGAGCTCTTCAGCTGAACGCTAACCCACTACCACTTGAGCCATAGCACCATTTCTGATTTCTCTGGTGGTTCGTTGAAGATGGACTGTCTTCCATGAGTTATGAGCATCAGATCTCAGATTCCTGAGTAGCCAGGGTTACAGGCGTGAGCACCTGTGCCCAGCACCTCCTTTATTTTATAGTGTTTTGTGGATGACTAAATACACAGCATATGTGGTTTTCTGAGTGGTCAAATCACAGGACACCCTCAGACAGCTCAGTAAGGGGCTTGGGAAATCCACATTAATAACAGAAAGAAAATGATACTCTCTATTAAGGTTTATTTCAAAGCAAAAGGCATGGGTATAAATCCTTATGCTAATTTTTACTCATACTTACACTGTACAGGGAAACAAAAACCAGAAAGGAATCTTAGGGCCAGTGATGGACTTAAATGGGAATCAGATTTTTGAAAGGATCGGAGGCCCACAGAGGAATTCTGACTTATCTAAAGTCACAAAGCTAGGGAGTTAAAAGTCATGAAGGCGATATGAAATGCATACTGGGATCTCTGAAATGCAAAGTTTTTTTTCAGTTTCCTTAAATTGATCACTTTATTGACTCCAACATGAATATGCGAGCCATCATATGGATTTTAAAATGAAAACTTCATCTGGAATAATTTTATTGATTTGGATTTGTTTTATCTACTGCCAAAGAGAGCTGATGATGGAATGCTGGGTGTTTAGCAAAAGGGAGTTTATTGGCCAGCAGAAAATGGGCTTCAGAGCTTGTTTTGTTAAACCTGGTCAATCTCTGTTTCTTTCTCTGTCTTTGACTCTGTCTCTTTCTCTATCTCTAGTCTCCAATTTCCTCCTTTAAAAAGGTATAGTAGTAATTACTGTATATCTAAGATAGTCCTAGAAGAGGATCACATTAGCTCAATAGCTTTATACATATAACCATATAAAATGATGTGAATCAAAATGAACTCTAAGATATGAAAACAAAAAAGAGACTTTTAAATATTTTTCAGTGTTCTGAAGTCTTAATTACATCAAAACACACACTGAATACTAGCATGCACAAAGACCCCGGTTCAATTCCTTGGTACTACATACATAGAAAAAAAGAAGCCAGAAATGGTGCTGTGCCATAAGTGGTAGAGCTCTAGCCTTGAGAAAGCCCAAGGACATTGCTCAGGCCCTAAGTTCAAGGCCCAGAACTGGCAAAAAAAAGAAAAGTTGACTCTGACTTTTAAGTGGTGGCTGTGATTTGTTGCACTGGTAATGAGGATAATCTGAGTATACTGTAGTCCAAAGCTGGGCAAAGCAAATCAAATCATTGGCTTTTTTGTTTCTCACAAGCTAGAGATTTCCCAATTCTATGCTCTTAAGTAAAACCAAATATATTTTAAGTATTCTGCATACATTATTGTACACTAAAACAATTCCTGAAATAATAACTGAACTAAGTTTTTCTATTTAAAAATAGCAAAATAAGGTTTTAAGCTTTATTCTAAATAATATTTAGCATGGTCCTTTTAAATCTCAGTAAACAAAGAAAACTACTAAGTCATATCTTCCTAATCAGTTTCAACTAGAATTCCATCATCATCAGTAAGGCTCACTGTCCACAGCCTCAATTATCTATACAACAACCACTGCTTTGGGATCTGAATCTTCATCTCTTTCCATGTCATGCCACATAAATGTCCAAAGATAAACTTTGGTTTTGGAATTGTAAATAGTCACATTGAAGAATAATTTCTCATAAAAGTTAGTGAAAGCCAGGCACTGGAAGCTCATGCCTGCAATTCTACCTAGTCAGGAAACTAAGATTTGAGCATCATGGTTCCAAGCCAGCTTTTGGCAGGAAGTCTGTGAGACTCTTATCTTCAATGACCAAGCAAAGCGCCAGAACTGTAGCTGTGACTCCGTGATAGAACTCCACCCTCCAATGAAAGCTGAAGGTCCTGAGTTCAAGTGGCAGGACCAGTATGCACCCAAATACAAACAGTTAATGAAATCATCTATATTTTCTTCTTGTATACAGTGTCAGATTGTGTATGCATATGCATGTGTAGAGCATGTAGCACATCATTTGATAAAGATGACTGTAAAGACATTAATGTTCCTCAAAAGTATACACATATATAGGTGTATACACACATGCACATATTGTTAGGAGGAAATGTGAGATTCCAGTTACTACTTTTTTATCTAGTTGTCAAGGGACACAGTGTAAGTTACACACACACACACACACACACACACACACACACACACACACAAGTTTATGGACGGTCCTGCACTAATAAAGGAGAAGGGACAGAAAAGAAAAAAAAACAAGAAAAGGCTTAGGTAACTAGGATTCGATTAAGAAGGGAAGATACAAGCAACAAGGCAATTTTGAAAGAATAAAGAAATCCAGTTTGGCAAATCAGAGCCCACAGGCAAGCAAGCTCAGAGTGGCAGAACTGCATGCCAACTGCTGTTCTCAGTTGTGGCTTCCTGCCTCTGTGGCAGATGTTGCCTGGCATCCCTCAAGGCTGGGGTGCCTCAGGAAGTCCCCTTGGAGCACTGGGGAGTCTTCTCTGTTGGAAGGGAAGAGGAGCATGGGGTATGGGAGGGTGAGAAGCTCCCTCTCACAGTTCACATTCCCCACACTGGGAGGGAGGGGAAGAGGAGGGAAGGAGAGAGAGAAGGCAAGTGTTCAGTTGTGCTCTTTGGACCAAATCTAGCTTGTCCTCCTGAAGGCCTTTCAATATACAGGCGTGGCCTGTCAAATCAGAAGGAGACAGTAGTCAGATGGCTTTCTGCATGTGGCAGACAGACATATGCCTGGCTGGGTCTTTGATCACAGCCCTTGCTATGAATCAATCAATAGCTTCCCATACTGCTCCTCAAATGTTTCAATTTCTGAAAGCTTGGAAAGCCATTGCACTGACTCGTGTAAAAAATGGGCCTAAATTTACTATGTGATATCACTTTATGTGCCTCTTGAGCCCTTGAATTATGGATCAGCCCTGTGAAAGTAAGTCACAGATGTAAGAGCTATACCCAAGAAATACAAAGGGGAAAATTATAAAAAGAACATTCAAAATCATTTTGAAGTTAGATTCCATGTTGAAATTGTAGTGTTTTTAATTTCTTTGGATAAATTAAATGACAGTATTCATGTTAATATCCTTAGTTTCTTCTACTTTTAAAACAAGTGACTAGTTTTTAAACAAATGATGTGGGTAGTCATGTCATGTCTCTAATTCAAGTGGTGCTCTAATGTATTTGATCCTAAGCCTGGTTCTAAACTGTGCACATGTGAAAATAGAACCAATATGAAGGTTGGTTTAGATGATGGGGAAGAAGAAGGAGAGGATAGGGTAACAGAAGAGCTGAATTTGGCCAAGGTGCATTCTAGGGCTATGTGGACATGTCAAAATAAAACTCTCCTGCACTACTAATAGATACTATTAAATACATTTAAGCACAATTATATTATATTTAATGCCATGGAATTCTACACTTAAAATCACTACATGGCAAATTTTATGTTATGTGCATATATTAACATTTAAAAATAGTTTCAGGGAAAAATGACATTTTTCCAACTCTAAATCTGCTGAGCTAAATGACAATTAAAAAACCCCTGGGTGGGAGCCAGGAGTCTGGCCTAGTGGTAGAGTGCTTGCCTGGCATGCACAAAGACCCAAGTTCAATTCCTGGGTACCACATACGTAGAAAAAAACTGGAAGTGGTACTGAGACTCAAGTGGGAGATCTCTGGCCTTGAGAAAGCCCAAGAACAATGCTCAGGCCCTGAGCTCAACCCCAGGACTGGGAGAAAAAAAAAACAAACACCTAGCTTCATTTGTCCCTTTAAATGACAGCAAAAATGTGTGCTCTGCTGTGGAAATAACTGACTATTTTCTCACTTATTCTTTCCATAATTGTGCATTGACCCCCATGTTCCTTTGCAGGGCTAAACACGATAGGTAATATGAATTGGGGCTCTACTGGCTTTAAAAGGAAGACATGAGTCAGATGACCACAGGAATGAGCACATTGGACAGTGTTCATTCCTGTGGCAATGTTGAGATCTGAATTCTGAGCCCTGTGCGAAGTTTTAAGCAAGAATTAGAATGATCATAGTTTTATGTTCAACATGTATTCTAGAGCCTGGAGCATGCCTAGTGGCAGAGGGCTTGCATGGCATTCACGAAGCCCTGGGTTTGAGTCCCTGGAACCACATACATAGAAAAAGCCAGAAGTGGTGCTGTGGCTCAAGTGGAAGAGTGCTACCTTTAGCAAAATGTACCCAAGGACAGTGCTCAGGACCTGAGTTCAAGTCCCAAGACTATGAAAAACAAAGTAAGTAAATAAAAATATTCTGTTGTTGTTGTTTCAGTTTGGTTTGGCTTATAGTGCTAGAGATCAAACCCATGCTAACCAAATGCACTATCACTGAGCAATAAACACCACCTAACCCCGTGAAACATAACTCCAGAGAAATTCTATATTATAGAGCCAGGAGTGGAGTGGTCTAGTGGTAGAGTGTTTGCCTAGCATGCCTGAAGCCCAGGGTTCAATTCCTTAGTACCACGTCTGAAGAAAAAGTTGGAAGTGGTTCTGTGGTTCAAATGGTAGAATATTAGCCAAGAAAAAGCTCAAGGACAATGCTCCAAACCTGAGCTCAAGCCCTTGGACTGGCAAAAAAAAAAGAAAAAAAAGAAATTTATGTTACAGTATTTCTATGGGAATGCTGCAAAGACAGACATTGATGAATGCATTGATAAGTGTACTGTAGCTAACATGTTGTAATGGTTGTCATTGGCCTTTTTGTGTATGTATTTTCTAGATCACTCTTCAATGTTTAATCCCACTTCCTAAGAAACACAAAATCATTGTGGAAACAGTTTTATAAAAATGACTTCACATTTAAAAAAAATGCTTTTGTTGATGTTTTTCCTTTTCATTTCCCTTTGTCTTGTTTTGGGAAGGCAAAGACAGGCCTAGAAATGGTACAATAAAAGGTGAACAAATACAGCAATGATACTTCTGGACACTACATTAAAAATAAACGGTACAACTTGTGGATGGGGAGAAGCTGGGTGAGAACAGGGGAGGGTGACCTTGTTCCAAAAGAAACATTCTCTTTATCTGATTTATGGAATGCCTGCCCCTCTGCACATCACCATTACAATAACAATAAATACATTTTAAAGGAAACATATATTGTGTTTACAAGGAAGTCTATTTAGAACACAGCTTTCCATTTTGATTTGACTAGAGTTTTCTTCAAACCATGTCAGCTGTCTGTGACGTCCACATGAACATAATACTGGAATGTGAAGAGTCTAGACAACTAACTATGGGAAAGCACTGTTTATTTGAAACTATTCATTAAATCGGTTCTTCTTGAGCATTTTCATAGGAATTGGTAGATTAATGACCATCGTAGTCAACATAGTTCTCTCTTGACAATATCCTACTACCTAAGTTTTATATTCCCAAACTTGTGTTTCACTAGATTTCTTTCATTTCGTTGGAAATGTGATAAATAGAATACTATGCAGAAAAAAAATCTCTATGAAGTAAAAGTCAAAAAGGTATTTCAAGCAAATGATCATTAGGAATATTTAGTGCCATAAATTCTATACTATAAGAAATATAAAAGGAATATTTTGTTGTTTATGTTGTTTTTAGATAGACTTCAAACACTCTCAGTCTTCCTTCCTATGTCTTTCAAGCGCTGAGATTACAAGTATGAGAGCACCACATCTGAGTTAAAGGCAGATATTTAAAAACTATGAAAAAAATGCTTACCAGCTGGAAATTTGATTTACTCAGAGGAACAGAGTCCAAAAAGACAAATGTGTAAAAATCTCTATTAATTAAAATATTCTTAGGGGAATTTTGCTGCAATAATCATTCAAATATGTGGCCTACAGGATAGAGAAAAAAGAGCATCCTTTTCTCCCTGCCCTCTTAACTAAATAAATTTATGAACAATTCAAATTATTTTAAAATAATTACAAACTTTCTCCAAGATTTCTTTTAGACATTTGATATTGAAAGTTACAAAGATTAATCAGGGGGTTTCCTTGTTGGTAAACAAGTAATTAAAAAAATGTGGTAAATGCCTAAGGAAACTCAGAGATGGAATCCATTGAGGGTAGAAACATCTCCGGGATTTGAGACTAAATCATATGTCAAGTAACACATTTATCAAGAGCCCTAAGCAAGCTGAAAAAGCTAAATGAGACTAGAAAATGGTCTTGCCACATACTACTGTATGGCAGGTTCCTAATAAATTATTTTTATTTCCTCAAATTATATAACAATTTTTTAACCAAAAATATTCACAGGCATATTATTCCACATTTATACATGGATTCATCGTGAAACATGGAAATTTTCTTCCCAGGGATTTGTTTCCTGTGTAATAGAATTAATTTTATGTAAAGAAAGTAAATGAACTAGAAAAATCTCACCTTGATGATTTAGATAAATGGGAAAAATATGAATGATCACTAGAGGGCGCATTCGTTTCAAAGGTTGCTGAACAATGAAGCTGCCATTTGTCCAGACCATGTTAGTTTGTTCATGGAGTCAGACTCCAGCAGAACAATTCAGAAAAGGGAAGATGGAGATGGAGATGAAGATGGAGATGAAGGGAAGGAGAGAGAGAAAGAGAAGCAAAAGAGGGCAGGAGGGAGAGAGAGGGAAGAAGCAAAGAAAGGAGAGAGGGAATGCAGCAGAAAAAGGAGAAAGGAATGAAGGAAAGAGACAAAGAGAGACAGAATGACTTTCTAGAAGCAGCTCAGCACTACCGGAAGTGGTGGACATGTTTTCCTGATTTTGTGAGCTCACACTTCCACTTCTCACACAGGGAACATGTGTCACCTGAGTCGTGGATCCTGTGCTGTACCAGCCATCCTCCCCACGGCAGGAGCTCTGGATATGCAGAAGCAGAATGAAGAGATCATGTTGCTCAGACCATGAGCCAAAAGTTCCTACAAGATTGATAACAGCAAGATGGGTCATTTCTAAGTCACCAACATTTACAAATCAACTATAGCTTTTCTACTTACACAAAACAATGATAAACTGTAAGGCTGTCGTTTAATTTCTGTTCTCCCACCAGTAATGATTTAACATTTTTAATGAAAAATATCCCACATCTATTGAGTATTTACAATGAGCCAGAGATTATCCTAAAGCACTAAGGCAACTCAACCCTTGTAATAACCCTATAAAGAAATGATATTTACTTAGCTCTCTGATATCAACTTTTCTTCTGTCTTTATTTTCAACCTTTAAGAATTTGTATTAAGAAAATGCATGAACAATTTAATATGTTAATATATACAATGAATGCATCTTGGTTAATATTACCCCTTCCACACACACATAACTCCCTCTAAACTGGGTGCTCATTTTTTCCTTTTTTATTTCTTTTCCAGTACTGGGAATGGAATTCAGGATCTTTTGTATGATAAACCAGTGTTCTACCGATTAAACAACTTCCCAAGCTGACCTTCAACTCTTAATCGTCCTGGAGTAACAGATGTGCCTGGCACATTTCTTCCATTATAAGAATTCTTTTTCTTATTTTTTTTTTTGAGAGGGGAGATGAAGCTTGAACTCTGGCCTGGGGGCTGTCCCTGAGCTCTTCAGCTCAAGGCTACCACTATATCCTTGAGCCACAGTCCTACTTCCCATTTCCCAGTGATTAACTGGAGATAAGAGTTTCTTGACTTTGTGTTATCTGGGCTGGCTTTGAACCTCAAATCCTCAGATCTCATCCTCATGAGTAGCTAGGATTACAGCATGAGCCATGGCATCTGGCTTTTCCTTAATTTCTATGACCTCAAATTTCTCTGGTTTCCCACTACTTCTCTGATCACTCACTCAATTATAATCATCAAAACGTTTCTTTTTTGTCTTTTATGCGTATCTTAGCTACTTAAAAACATGTTGACATCTCCCAAATTTATACCTACAACTTGGATCATTATATTCAACTTTTTTTTAACTTCACATCTGGATTTGATGTCTAATAGATTTATCACCCTCCTAACTTGAGTTCTAGACATGTACCAATCCAGTCAGTTCTTCCCTAATTCTTCCTCATTAGCCAAAACCTCAGAATTAATCTTGATTCTGTCAAGACTCCCTTTCTCAGATGACATCTACAGCCAATCAGAATCCATCCATTTCTCCTTGTCATCATAAATCCCAAAATAAATCATCATTATATACAGAGGGCATGTGGTTCTGCTCCATCAATGAAGACTATAAACAAAATAAATATGAATAATAAACCCGAGGAAGGTATGGAAAATCTAGAGCTGAAGAGGTTAGCCTGTTGTGCTAGCTCATACCTGTATTCCCCATGATGGAAGAGGCAAAGATCAGAAGATGGCAGTCCTAAGCCAGCCTGAGAAAGAGTCTCATTTCAAGTCACAGCTTGGCATGTTGGTGCATGGTTGACACTCTAACTAAAAAGGCGGCATAAATTGAAGGATTGTAGCCCAGGAAAAGGCATGCGATATGAATCGAAATATAACTAAGGGTAAAAGGGATTGGAATGTTACTCAAATAGTAGAAGGCTAACCTAGCAAGCGCTTCTCCTTGTTCAAACCCCAGCCTAATCAAATACAAAATCACTTAGATTGCCAAAGAAGGCCTATGTGAGATCTAACTGCACTCAGAGAGTGCTACAACAGAGGCATACCCTACCTGGTTGTCATCAACGGAATATTTGAATTTCTTGGCAGATACTTGAGCAAGAGCCAGAGAGGCCACATAGCCTACAAGTGCCACTTTGAAAGCTTCAGTGACTATGCCGGAGAGGACGCCCATTGGGAGAGTTCGAGGTGGAGGAATTCTGTGGAAAGAGAAGCATGCTGAAGTCCTTAGCCTTCGTGGAGCGTCTGAAACAACTTGCAATGCATTCAGCCATGGTAATGGCTCTGAGGTTGACACTTAAGTAAAACCTCCATGAGAAAATCAAGCAGTCTTGTCCTCAGAAACCCTTTCCTTTTATTTAGCTGGAAATATTTAGCAGGAAAGTAAAATTGTAAGAAACACTACCATAGGGACAGGCCTCCTGTATCTAACTGATAATTGTGCACTGGGAATTCAGTTTACATCACAGAAGTTCTGACTCCACGTACACACACACACACACACACACACACACACACACACACACACACACATTGTTGCCTGGTATCAGAAACAAAAGGAAATGTGGAAACGTTCTTTCATTTGAATCCTTCTAAATATTTATTGGCTGCCATTGGAGAATGTATTTTCTTTCTTGCATTCCAAAGAGCTGCAAGCACCCTTGTTTAATGTGGGCTACAATTCTTGAACTAATCCCTAAATATGCCATTGACTGACTTCATTATCTTAACTACATTTTTAACTCAACTCTTTCACAGTTCACTTAACTAAGGCTTATGCTTGTTAAGAAAAAATTATGTAGGAAGATTTCAGCTACTCAGTGCTATAAAATATATGACAACATTTAGATCCATTTCAAAGAAGTGACTAAAATATTTTTTTCAAATAATACCCAGCCATTGTCTTATAAGCCTTTGAAAATCACTTAAGTCAGAGTATCCTCATTTATAAATTCCTGTGATTCTTTGGGAGATTTTCCAAAAGAAACAAATCAAAACAAAATTCTCTCTGGCAAAGTCAAAGAAAAAGGGAAGTGAGTTCATATTGATTTAATAATTTTATGTAAATGGAATGCTGGCCTTTTTGTATTTGCTATTTCATTTCATTCTCCTCAAAACCCTCAAACAAAACACCCCTATAACCTCTTTACAGAAGAAGCAAACATTATTGGTTAAAGTCATAAAGAAAATGGAGCAGCTGAGACTCGATCTCCGCTTCATCTCTTTTCAAAAGTTTGCTCATTTGTATGATGCTTTAAAAGGATGTTTCCAGAAAGGTCCCTCCAAATAAAGGAAATTAAAACATATTGGAAGAATGACATGACTTTTTACCCCTTTATTTATGTGTATACCCCATGATCTATTGATTTGTGTGATTATAGGTCCTAAGACATTAAACTGCTACAATTTCTAAGTCCAAACAACTTTTGTTTCATGAAAATTGAATGTATCTAATATCAACAGGAACTGGCCTGAAAAGAAAATGATAAGTTGGCTTTGAAAGGCAGAGAAGCAAGAGCAGACTTTAGAAGGTTCCAGTTGATTCAGGTCATAATCTGTAGCTCCATCAAAATGGAGGGGATTTTTATTTTTTTAATTTATGAGAAATATTCTTCTGTTCCTCTCTTTTAGTGTCATCGGAAACTAAATGAAGTTAAATTTTTTTTAAAAAAATAGGGGTCCTAACAATGATAATTCTCTCAACTATGTATGTATCAATGTCTGATGTACCAGGCATTTGATTCTATCATTTATAAAAGAAATTCCTTAGAATTTTCGCATATAGGCACAAAAACAAAATTCATACTCAACCACCAACCCCAAGTTTCTTCCCCATCATAACACAAACAAATAAATAAAATAGGAAAAGAAAGACTGAATTACCTTTTGGGAATATGACCATATTGGTACAATAACAGGCAATAATCTGTGTTGTTCCATTTAAGGAAAAAAAGTAAAAGAAACTTATTACTAATCTTTCAAGCACCCTAAAACCACTGCAAAATAAACACTGTCTACATTATGATTTCAGGAGGAATGTAGACATTATGTGTATTTTATTAATTAGGCATGGTGTCTCCTCGCTGCTCAGGAGACTAAGATCTGAGGATAACAGTTCAAAGTCAGCCCAGGCACTGACAAATGTGAGACTCTTCTCTCCAATTAATCACTAGAAATTGGGAAGTGGGCTTGGGGCTAAAGGGGTAGGGTGGTAGCCTTGAGCTGAAGAACTCAAGGACAGCACCTAGGCCAGATTTCAAGCCCCATGACACACATAAAAAATTACAAAAAGCAAGCCAAGCATGGGGGTACATGCAACACAAAAGCTCTGTCTCCAGTAAGTAAAAAAAAGCCTTGAAAAGTAAAAGAAGAGTTGTAGGGATGGTAACACATACAAAGGTACACATGGATAGGAAGAATAATTTCTGGTGTTCTGTAGCAGAGATAATCATGGTTTGCACAGATTAAATATTACACTTCAAAAGTAGAAAGGATTTGCACTGTTTCCCATACAAAGAAATTCTAAATATCTGATGTGACAGATATATTCATTATTTAGCTGATCTGATTACTACAGATCACACAGCATTTACATGTTATAGTATATCAGACACATATGTGCCATTACTATGTAAAATTAAAAATATATTTATAAAACATGAAAGCATAAATTTTATGGTCTCAAAATTGGATGGCAGCCTAGTAATAATTCATTTCTACGGTTCTACCTCATATCAACATAACTGTGACCTATTTTGGAGGGAAACAAAATTCAGTAAACCAGATTATATAATTGTGTATTATGTGTATGTGTCTTTATGTGTATGTTCAGATCCCACAGCCCAACCTAATTTCTTGTGTCTCATGACCCAAAGAGATACTTTATAAAGCAACACATATTCCCTCTATGATAACAGTACCTCAAGAAGTTGAGATAATGGATCCTTATTTCTAATTTATATTTGCCATCAATGATTTAGTCTATTTGAAGATTTTTGAACTTTGAACTTTGACTATTCCTTTAAGTTTGGATACAATGTTTTAAGCGAGCATATATTATTGGAAAAAGTAAAGGGTTTCATTGCGTTATTTTGGTCATGTTCAACTCTTCTATTCTTTCTTACTACCCTCTCTTATCCTCTACTTCTCTTTATAGTTTTTAATGACCTCTGTGAAGTCATGTTCAACTCTTCTATTCTTTCTTACCACCCTCTCTTCTCCCCACCTGTCTTTATAATGTTTAATGACCTCTGTGAAGTCTCTGAAATCTGTTTTTATTGTATCTCATTGCCGCAGTGATGTAGAGGGGTTACAGTTACATTCATCAGGTAGTGGACACATTACTTCCTGAATATTGATTCCCCTTCTTGTGTAGTGTCTGAAATCTTAGCCATTAGTGAGGTTTATAAGTAAGGTCACAGATTCTCTGTCCATAACTTTAGTCATCTTTAAAACATAAATCAGAGCCGGGTGTTTGGCCTAGTGGTAGCGTGCTTGCCTAGCATGCACGAAGACCTGAATCCCATTCCTTGGTACCACATACATAAAAAAAAAAAACCGGAAATGATGCTGAGGCTCAAGTGGTAGAGCTCTAGCCTTGAGAAAGTCCAAGGACAGTGCTCAGGCCTTGAGTTCAAGCCCAGAACTGGCAAAAACAACAAGAACAACAACAAAAAAACATAAATCAAAGGCAGTACAGCCTGTGTTTTATCATCCATATCACCCTTAATTGTTTTTAACCCATTTCCTATTTTTGCATTATGATAATTTGAATATAGTCAGAATATTGATTTACCAAAGCTTATCTTGTTCAAGCAGATAAACTAATTATCTACTTAAAGAAAAAAAAACCATATGCAAACCCGCAAAGGAAACTACAGTAGCAACATAAAGAATATCTAACCAACAATAGCCAACAATGGCATTTTGGCTCTCTCCTATCTGCACATTTCTAAATTTTCAGACATTTCTAAAAGATTACATGACCTTAAAAAGGTCATTTTGTAGAAGAATGAGAGAGAAAAATAACAAAAACCATCCAGATTATACTGTAAAAATTATATAAATATTATGATAGAACAGTGATTTTTCTACAAGTGACTGAATTAATCCTTCAGATACTGTCTTATTTCCTTGCTGTATTTCTTTAGCATAACTAAATTTCCTTTATCCATTGAGTCATTGACCATCTTCAACATTATGTCAATATCACACATGTGTTTAAGGTCAGCTCTGCCTTTGAACCTGAGTTAGATCAGATAGCTCAGGGAGCCAGTGCTGCAGTGGATCTAGCCCATCCACAACTGCAACCTGTCCCATAGGATGTAAGTTTTAAAGGGTCAGGAGAAAGGCCCAAGTCAAATCTCTACTGTCTTTCTGATCCAAATCCATATATCTATCCAGCATTATCTCTTCCTACTTAAATCTCTCAGTATGCTTGTTGAGCAACTTCCAGTGCATCCCAAGAATAGGTATATGATGGTTGTCATGGCACTGGGATATTTCACATTTGGACCCAGGAGACAGGGTATCCATATGTTGAGCCATGAATCTACTTGTGAGGGAAGCAGAGCTGGAGTGGGAAGACAAACTAGCTTATGAGCTGGGTCTCCGTAGGTTTCAATATCCCAGCAAATCAATGAAGCAGAATAATTCTCTATTCTAACCCAGCTGTCAAGATCACCATTTAGATACATGGTATATTAAATCAAGGTAGAAAAACAGACCTTGCTTTGTTTAACATTGTGATCTATACTTGCATTGGGACTTTTGCCTTTGCTTTTGTCTTTTATTTTAAAGATGGTTCTTAGTGCCCGTTTAAGAATGCTTCTTACTAGCTCCAGGGCCATCAGCTCTAAGGTATTTGCAATATTAGGTTATGAAACTAACATAATATGGCTTCCCAAGAAACAACAGGCATTTTTAGTGACTATAGAACTTTCAGATAAAGTGGTACACTTTATAAGTGTTGCTGAAAAGTGTACTCTGCAATTTTATAGTTTATTTGAAGTATACACACGTAGATGTAAGTAAGTCACACATATCATGTTTATCTTAGTGAAGTATCAACAGTATAGCATTACACAGCCTTGCTAAGCCTTCCTCCTTAGACCTGTAGAAAAAGAATCATGTCCTTTAGAGGCAGTTTTCAGTGTGCAAGCCTGAGTAAGGCACAAAATGCAGCAGTATGAAGGGATATTTTTTGCCAGTCCTGGCCCTTGAACTCAGGGCCTGAGCACTGTCCTTGGGCTTTCCTCAAGGCTAGAGCTCTACCACTTGAGCCACAGCACCTGTTCTGTCTTTTCTATGTATGTGATATCAAGGAATCGAACCCAGGTCTTTGTGCATGCTAGGCAAGCACTCTACCACTAGGCTATACTCCCAGCCCATGAAGGGATATTTTAACAGACAAAATAATTCAGATACCTTTTGTAACATGTGTGCGTAATCCAAAAAGCATTAAGAAAATAAGTAAAGCCAATAAAGTGGTGTATTAATAGATTATGATTGTATTAACTTCTTATTTTGCAATGTAGTACTTTGTTTAGTTAAGTTCCCATGTTATTAAAGCTTTTAATACATATGTATACATATACATATACAACATATACATATAAATGATGCCATAAGCCTAAGGAGTACAATATAGTGTATAGCTCCTCCATGCACAAACATGCAAAAAACTATTTTAAAGAGCCAATCCTTTTAATGAAAACCAGGAGCACCCTTTCACTAAAGTAAAATCAAATCAGTATCCATACTGATCATTTTTAACTGATAATATTCTATGTACATTGTCTAAGTGTCATATCAATGGGTTGTACTGTCACACATTATTTCTTTCTCATGCTAGAGATCTCATGAGTTTTACCTTTTGAAATGTCTCCTTACAAGATTGTAGGCTTTGTCATTTTATACTAACAACAACAAAAATCAAAAGCACATGAAAAATTCCATATCAATTGAAAACATACGTTGCCTCCCTTTTTAAATTGTTAACTCACAATGTTTCCTGTTCTTACATTAATGTATAGCCACACAAATTAGCCCTTCTTTAATGAGTCTCAGGAGGGGTTGTGGGTTCATGGAGACAATCTGGTAAGAATCTGCAGTTCAACTCAACAACTGGCAAAGACTGAATAGCAGAAAGTTAAAATGTTGATCTCATACTTACCAAAATTAGTCGATGGGGAGGACAACTTTAATTTCCTTTTAAACTGCTCATTCAGCTCTTTGACAACCACCAGAACAATGATGCTCACCAAGGATAAGAGCAGAGCTTCCAGGCGGACCGACTTGATGTTCTCAAAGACATAGGCATAAATCTACAGAGCAAATGGTGGGGTTGGGGGAAGCAAAATCTAGGGTTACTCATAACAATCAGAATGGAAATCTGGCCACAATAAACTCAATGACATTCTTTTTTTTAAGTGTATTTCTGTCTGATATTGACAGAAAGGAGAGCAAAGAATGATCAATGCTGAAAGATACCAAAGCTGTATACTCAACTGCAGGTACAGAATTGATTTGAACTTGACTGTCATTAAACTCACAGTTTATTGCTTTCTAGATAGAGACACTACTAAAGAGAATGATTTCTCTGGCTCCTTCCTGGCTCTGGCTCCTTCCTGGCACTGAAAGAGGCAGAGATTCTACATCTCACCGATGGCATCATGAAGGAGAGCAGTCTATATAGAATCCCAATGTTTGACCCCACTACTCCTCAGAAACTAGACCTAAACACATCCATAAGCCCCTCCCTCATAATGGAGTTAACAGCTGGTATCTAATTGATGTCAGATTTTGGCTTGCTGTAAAATATTACCCTGTTCTCAGTCACTCAGCATTGGTTTATTTGTTTATCAACACATGTTTATGCCAAATATTCTGCAGTACTAGATCTATGATGGGAAACAAATTAGATGCAGCCTTCAAAGTCACAGACCTTGTGGTGAAAGTAGGGATCGCTAATTAAAGCAATAAATTGGTGAAGCACTACACTATGGCTATGGAAGGATACTTGATGTGTTCTAGCTTGTAGCTGAGTGATTAGAGGAGTCCTTTCCAAACAAGAGAAATTGGCCAAACTGTAGGTGGGAAGGAAGTAGAGCAAAGAGTCTGAGGGAAAGCTTTACTTAAAGATTATATTTATAAAACATAGATATAGCCCATGAGCAATTTTATGAATTTCCTATGAAGAGGTTGAGATTGATCAAGATGCACTGTATTCACAAACTGATTTGTTGAATGGCATAAAGAAAAGGAACATGAATTTTGTAAGGAAAATCAACCTGGTAGTTAGAAAATCCTTATCTAATATTAAATGTGTAAGAATAAATTCTATGAAAATATATAGAAGGAAGATAGCGCCGAGACAATAGGGACGCTGCCTAGCTTTCTCTGACAAAAAGAGAGAACCAGGGTGTCCCACGAGCCAACTACCTAAAGAAATGCACAACAACAAACTCAAAAAGCAACGGAGAAGGACTCAAACTGGAAAAGAAATCCAGAAAAAGCTCACATCCAACTTTCTCAAAGAATTCGGAACGCGAGGACCCCTCCCCCACCTCTCGCCCAAAGCCACGAAAAGCCGCGCCAGACCAAGCCACGAAAAGCGGCTTGAGCAGGCGCCGGCTCCACCCAGGGAAAGCGGGGGTGGGCACCGGCTCTAATCCACAAAAAGCGGCGGCAGTGGAGGGCACCAGGCTGGGAGCCCAACGGCGGCAGAAACCAGCACAGAACCGGGCCAGCGAACGGCGGAAGCAGCTGAACCCAGATGCAGAACCAGAACAGCAAGCAGCAGAACCCAGACGCAGAACACAGGCGGCGGCGGAGACCCAAGGGGAGTGAAAGACTCCCCACCACCGTGGAGCACCTGCAGACGGATGCAGAGGTGTGAGTAATTCAGCGCATCCCCAAACACATCGGGAAAGCGGAGCGGGTGCCAAGCAATAGAACTTAACTCAGACCCCAACAACCCACCCGAGAAAGACTGGCGGGAGCAGGGGGGCAAGGAATTTAGAATGCTGTCCCTCCCCTCACCAGCCCCCTCCCTCAGGCCATTGACTGGAGATTGGCAGGCGGGCTACCCATAAGACCCAGCACCCCACCAAGGGAGGCGGGGCTGTCCCAACTCCCACCCACCCAACGGGCTCAACCCCCAGGCCTCTGACTGGAGACAACCGAAGCGGGCGGGCCCTAAGACTCAGTACCCCAACAGGGGAGGCGGAGCTGTCCCACCTCCCACCCGCCCACCAGGCTCCTCACCCAGGCCACTGGATCTGGGAGTGGAGGGCTTTGAGACCCTGCCTTACAACAGTGGGTAGGGGGTGCGGATAAATAGGAGCCAGCATCTGCCCCCCCTCAATTCTCGAGCGGGGCATCCTCCAGCTGGGAATCCTGAGCAAGACACCACCGAGGGCCCCCCCCCACAGTCACAGACTCTGACAAAGCAGTGGAAACACAGCAGAGATCTGAAGGGCCAACCAGCAGCCAAGCTCCCCTTCTGAGAACCAAAAAGGCGTGGCTCAGCCCTTGGAGCCCACGTCCCCAGCTGGGCCCCGTCCCCGTCCCTGGGAACAGAGGGGCCTCCTGCTGGTCCTGCTGAGAGCTCCTGAAACTCTCAATCCCCAGACCCTAGGCTTGGGGCTGCCCCTGGAAGCAGCACAGGAAAACGTCCACAAACCGCGCTCAGACGGAAGCTCACAGATCCATCCCATGGTCCACTGTGAAGCCACTGGTTGGGCTAAGAGCTAGTCGCGCAGCAACACATAAGTTTTATTCTAATACTTTCCAAACTTTGTACTCAAATACTCTACCTACTTACCCCCTGACCTCTCTCATTCTATTTTTCTATGTCTGGACCTCTGCTCCTCTTTCAAACCTTATATTGCATGGATCTACACTTGATGGCTGTTGAGCAACATTGTATATCTAGGTGTTTAATTATCCTCTAGGCTCAGAGGGACTTAACGACAATAGAGATTGGATTGAGAGGCTTATTGTTTTGGATATAAATCGCTTATCAGTGAATAATTAGACTAGTCCATAACTGCACGAAAAGAAAGAGTGATAACACCAATCAAAACTTGTGAACATCTAGAGTCTGCCAGCTACAGAGGTCAAGGTTGGTTATATCTGAAAAACTATAATCGTGTTTAGTATTAATCTTGCTCCCATTTTCAAATGGGCAGAACAGAAACTCAAGAAAAATGTCAAATCAAGAAACAACATCTCCCACCTCCCCCACCCAATGTAAACAGCCAATGGAACAGTCACTGGCAAGCCTAGAGGAGAGTCTTCCAAGTGCTGTACAAATGCAATTGATAAACATCATTAATGAAAAATTTGAAAATATAAAGAAAGAGATAAGGGAGGAAGCCATATCTGAACAAGAGGAAACCATAAACAAGGTGATAAGTGAAAAAGAAGGAGCCATAAAGGAAGCCATAATAAAGGCTGTTCAAAGAAAGATGGATGAATTCACAGAATCCACAAATAAAAAGGTGACCGAACTCCAGCAAATGTTCAAATAAAATAAAGCTACTGAGCTAACCAATCAAATGGAAATCAAGGAGCTAAAGAAATCCATACATGATCTAAAAGAAGAGAGGCAAGGCATCAAAAATGAGCAATTAGTAGCAAGGGAGATGAAAAATAAAGTAGATAGCTTTGATAGCAGGTTAGACAATGCAGAGGAGAGAATTTCTGGGGCTGAAGATAATTTAGTTATTATAGAGAAAGAACAGAAAATGAGTCAATCCAAATCTAGGAAAAATGAGAGAGCGCTTCAGGAGGTCCAAGATACAATTAGGAAGCCTAATTTAAGGCTAATTGGTATTGAGGAGGGTCTGGAGAAAGAGGTCAATGGTACTGGAAATATACTTCAGGGAATCATCTCAGAGAATTTCCCAAATATCCAGAAGGGCAGACCCATCCAGATACAAGAAGCTTTTAGAACCCCAAACAGACCTGACCAGAAAAGAACATCTCACCGCCACATTGTAATCCGAACTGGATCAGTAGAAACCAAACAAAGGATCCTAAAGGCAGCCAGGGAAAAGGGTTCAGTAACCTATAAAGGAAAACCAATCCGAATAACCCCAGATTTCTCAGCAGAGACCATGCAAGCAAGAAGTGACTGGAAGCATATATGTCATGCCCTTAAGTCAAATAACTACCAACCAAGAATCCTGTACCCAGCCACGCTCTCATTCATAACTGAGGGAACAATAAAAACATTCCTTTCCAGGGAAAAGCTACACAATATGTCGCAACAAAACCAACACTACAGAGAATTCTGAAAGATGTTCTATACATAGAAAACCAAAATAAAGGCAATATAGGGAAAGAAATGGCACCTAAACAGCACACCATCTAAGGACCACAAGAACTGTCAAGACACAGGCCCAAATAAAAGCTTTTAAAAATGGTAGGACCTAATAAATATCTCTCAATCCTAACTCTCAATATCAATGGACTCAACTCTCCAATTAAACGGCATAGGCTGTCTAGTTGGATCAAAAAGCAAGAGCCATCGTTCTGCTGTCTTCAAGAGACACATCTTACCCAAAAAAACAAGCATCTTTTGAAAGTGAGAGGTTGGAATAAACTCTATCAAGCTAGCAGCCCCCATAAACAGGCTGGAGTTGCCATCCTCATATCAGATAAAATAGACTTCAAACCAAAATTAGTAAGAAAAGACAAAGAAGGTTACTACATACTACTAAAGGGATCTTTCCTCCAGGAAGACAAAACGAGCCTAAATATTTACACACCCAATCCCGGAGCTCCAAACTTCATCAAGCAAACTTTACTTACACTGAAACCATACATAGATCGAAATACAGTGATTGTCGGTGACTTTAACACACCATGTTCACCTATGGACAGATCAACAAGGCAAAAATTCAACAGAGAAACCTTAGAAGTGAACAACTATATAGACCAACTAGGTCTAACAGACATCTGCAGAATATTCCACCCAGCAACAACACAATACACGTTTTTCTCAGCAGCACATGGAACATTTTCCAAAATAGATCACATCTTAGGCCATAAAACAACCCTGGACAGATTCAGAAACACAGAAATTATTCCATGCACACTCTCAGACCACAAAGGCATCAAACTGGAACTGAACACACATCTCCACCAACGAAAACCCTGTAACTCATGGAGACTGAACAACACATTGTTGAATCACCAATGGGTCATCGAAGAGATCAGAACAGAAATCCAACAGTTTATGAAATTTAACAGTAAGGAGCACAAAATACCAACTTCTTTGGGACACAGCAAAGGCAGTACTCAGAGGAAAATTTATAGCGCTGAGTGCCTACAACAAGTTGGAAAAATTGCAAACCAACAAGTTAATGTCCCACCTTAAGCTCCTGGAAAAAGAGCAACAAACCAACCCTAAACCCAGTAGAAGAAAGCAAATAATTAAAATCAAAGCAGAATTAAATGATTTGGAATCCAAAAAAACTATAGAAAGAATCAACAAAACAAGGAGTTGGTTCTTTGAAAGAATTAACAAAATCGACAAGCCCTTAGCAAATCTTACCAAAAAAAGAAGAGAGCATATCGAAATAAACAAAATCGCAGATGAAAATGGTAATATCACGACAGAAATTACCAAGATCCAGAATATCATGAGGGAATACTTCTCAAACCTTTATGCCAACAAATTTGAGAATCTAGATGAAATGGATGAATGTCTAGCCAATATTAACACACCCACACTGAACCAAGAGGAACTAAGCCAACTCAACAGGCCTATTTCAAGCTCTGAAATAGAAATGGCAATTAGAGAACTTCCACCTAAGAAAAGCCCAGGGCCAGATGGATTCACAGCTGAATTCTATAAGGTCTTCAAAGCAGAGCTCACACCAATACTCCTCAAGCTCTTCAACGAAATTGAAAATGAAGGTTCCTTACCAAACTCATACTATGAAGCCAGTATAACCCTCATCCCCAAACCAGACAGAGATTCATCAAAGAAAGAGAACTATAGACCTATATCTTTGATGAACATCGATGCAAAACTTCTCAACAAAATACTGGCCAACCGTCTACAACAACTCATCAAAAAAATTATACACTATGATCAAACTGGATTCATCACAGGGAGGCAAACCTGGTTCAACATACGCAAATCAATTAATATAATTCAACACATCAACAGGAGCAAGGACAAAAATCACATGATTGTCTCAGTAGACGCGGAAAAGGCATTTGACAAGATCCAACACCCCTTTATGTTAAAAGCTCTGGAGAAACTAGGAATCCATGGAACATTCCTCAACGTAATAAAGGCTGTGTATGAGAAACCTACTGCTACTATTACACTTAATGGTGAAAATCTAAAGCCATTCCCTCTAAAATCAGGAACAAGACAAGGATGCCCACTCTCTCCACTCCTCTTTAACATAGTACTAGAATTCCTAGCAAGTGCAATAAGGCAAGAAGCAAGCATAAAGGGGATCCAAGTAGGGAAAGAGGAAATAAAACTATCCCTCTTTGCAGATGACATGATCTGTATTTACAGAATCCTATAGACTCTACTCCCAAGCTCCTTGAGCTGATCCAAAGCTTTGGAAGAGTAGCAGGCTATAAAATCAACCCTCAAAAATCAACTGCCTTCCTTTATGCCAACAGTGAGAGGAACCAGGCAATAATCAGGAAAGAAACTCCTTTCACAATAGCCTCAAAGAAAATAAAGTACCTAGGAATTAGCTTAACTAAGAATGTAAAGGACCTTTTTGACGAAAACTTTAAAACCCTAAAAAAGGAAATTAAAGCAGAACTAAGGAAATGGAAAAACCTCCCATGCTCCTGGATTGGAAGAATCAACATTGTGAAAATGACAATCTTGCCAAAGCTATCTACAAATTCAATGCAATACCCATCAACATCCCAATGTCATTATTTAAAGAAATAGAAGAGGCAATCCAAAATTTCATATGGAATAATAAAAGACCCCATAGCAAAAACAATTCTTAGCAGAAAGAACTGCGCTGGAGGAATTTCAATTCCAAACTTTATACTCTATTACAGAGCTATAATTCTCAAAACAGCTTTGTACTGGCACAGGAACAGGCCTGAAGACCAATGGAATAGAACTGAGGAACCAGATATTAAACCACAGACCTATGGCCACCTAATCTTTGACAAGGGAGCCAAAAAAATAGAATGGAAGAAAGACAGCCTCTTCAACAAGTTGTGCTGGCAGAACTGGTTAAGCACCTGCAGAAAACTAAAGTTGGATCCTTCTTTGTCACCCTGCACTAGAATTAACTCCAAATGGATCAAAGACCTGGAGGTAAAAGCTGACACACTGAAAACTCTACGGGAAGGAATAGGAGATACACTAGGCCTCCTTGGCACAGGTCGAAACTTTCTTAATAAGGACCAAGAATCACAACAAATCAGAGAAAGGCTGGATAAGTGGGACTGCATTAAACTGCAGAGCTTTTGCATGGCAAAGGACATAGCTACTAAACTAATCAGGAAGCCTACAGAGTGGGAGAAGATCTTCACCAACCAAACAACGGACAAAGGCCTCATATCTAAAATATATCAACAACTCAAAAAATTGAATCACGCCAAAACTAACCTCCAAAGTAACAACCATCCCATTAAAAAATGGGCCAAAGACTTAAAGAGAGTCTTCTCTGAAGAAGAAACCAAAATGGCCTCTAGACACATGAAGAAATGCTCAACATCTCTGGTCATAAAAGAAATGCAAATCAAAACAACTCTAAGATTCCACCTCACTCCAGCTAGAATGGCCAGGATCAGGAAAACGAATGACAACAGATGCTGGAGGGGATGTGGCCAGGAGGGATCACTACTACACTGTTGGTGGGAGTGCAAACTCGTTCAACCACTATGGAAAGCAGTGTGGCAGTGCCTCAAAAGGCTAAACAGAGAACTCCTCTATGACCCAGCAATTCCACTACTTGGCATTTACCCAACCATCCAGAAACAAGGACATACTAAACCCACTAGCACAACAATGTTCATTGCAGCACTATTCACCATAGCAAAGATATGGAACCAACCTAGATGTCCCTCAGTTGATGAGTGGATCAACAAGTTGTGGTATTTGTACACAATGGAATTCTATGCTGCTGTCAGAAAGAATGACATTGCCTCATTTGTTAGGAAATGGAAAGACTTAGAAAAAAAATCATATTAAGTGAAGTAAGCCAGACTCAAAGGAACTTAGGCTCAATGGTTTCCCTCATTTGTCATAATCAGTAGAAACCTTGGGCTCTACTAGCAGAGATTTGCAATAGAGCAAAATCTTGATACATAAGGACATATAATGTGAAGCTAATTGAAAGGACCTCCAGGATAGTGAAACAAAATCCATATATTGAATGATTGTTGTCCTTAATGTACTATGTTGTCTCTCATCTCCTTTGCTGTCCCTTGGTTATCTCATATTAGTATAGTATCTCACTTTGTTATCTGATATATTGAATTGATTTGTATTTGGATATTTGAAATTTGATAGGGAAGGGGGGAAAACCAAGATGGGTGGGGGGTGTGGGGGGGGAGGGAAATGGGTACCAAGACATGTGAAAGGGTATCAATGTATGTGAATTAATGCACCTTCTATCTGTCAAATATCATGTACCCCTTTTACTAATTACAATAAAAAAAATAAAAAAATAAAAAAAAATAAAGAATCAAAAAAAAAGAAAATATATAAACACAGTACTTGAAGAATGGCAAGAATATGCTTATAATGAATATGCTTATATATATATTTACATATATGGAAAATACAAGACAAGTGAAAGCCTCAAATATATAATAGCTTCATTATAAAAATAGATTATACAGTATACATTATTTCAATCAAATTTAAATAAAATAAAATAAATTACAGAAAAGAATTAAATGAAAATGGAAATCATAGAAAATGGAGATATTAGAATAAGTGAAAGACAATTAACAAAGGATCAGGAAGGACAATAACCTTATGAACAAAGAATGGAACATACTAGTAACTAAAGAAATTTAAATTAAAATAAATAAAACCCAATGATGAATGATTAGATGAAAATGTGGATGAAAATTCAGACAAGAAATGAGAACTGTTGCATGCTATCCATATGCATGTAATTATTACAATCTTTTGGTCATTAGAAAAATCAAATTAAAACCTGTTGAAATAGTAGCTTATTTATCTTAATATTTCCATTTCTTGAAGATTTAACTATGAAAATAACTAGGCTCAGGGAAAAACATTACAAAAATACTCATTGAAGCATCTTTTTAAAAAGTCTCTTTGTTAGACCAGGAGTGTGGCCTAGTGGTAGAGTGCTTGTCTAGCATTCACAAAGCCCTGGGTTTGATTTCTTAGTACCACATACACAGAAAGAGCTGGAAGTGGTAATGGCTCAAGGGTAGAGCGCCTGCCTTGAGAAAGCTCAAGGACAGTGCCCAGGCCCTGAGTTCAGTTCCCAGGACTGGCAACATATATATGTGTGTGTGTGTGTGTGTGTGTGTGTGTGTGTGTGTGTGTGTGTGTGTGTGTGTGTAGAGTTGTTAAATGATATTGTTTGTTCATTAGTACTTAAAGAGAAAAGTAAAATAGAAGTGTTTCAACTTGCTTGGTTGCATGGTTTACAACTATTGAACGCATTATTGTAAAGCAAACTTATTATCATGGAAAGATCTTAATGTGGAAAAGGCAGTTTGTGATTAAGTAGGTAGGAGGGATACTGTTATAAGCTGAATTGTGTTTCTTTCCAAATTTATACATTAAATTCCTAGGTTGAATTACTGCTTTAGCTTACCTTTAAAGAGGAAAGGTGAAAAATGAGATGACATAGGTGAGCCTTATCCAGTAAGATATATAAAAAGAGATTATTACATGAGAGCACAGATATGCATTAGCAAAGAAAAAGAATGTTATATGAGAACATGATAGAGACAGCAAGATTGAAACCTTCCAGTCATCTCAGAAGAAAGACAAGTTCCCAATACCATAATTGTACACTTCCCATTTCTGAGCTTGTAGAGATACTCTTTTCTTGTTTGAGCCACTCAACCTATGGCATTTGTCATAGAAGTCCTAGGAAATTAATGATATATTTTATGAACTATTATTCAAGCTTTAAATATCTGTGACTGTATGTGCAATATTAATGGCTCTGAATAAAATGTGTTCATCTTCATCTTCTATATTCTTAGGATGATACATAATTTATATGACTTTTTCAGGTTTTTAAATAAATCAAGGGACTGGGAGCATGGCCAGTGTTGCTTGCCTAGAATGCACAAAGCCCTGTGTTCTATTCCTCGGTAACACATATACAGGAAAAGCCAAAAGTGGGTCTGTGCCTCAAGTGGTAGAGCACTAGTCTTGAGAAAGCTCAAGGACAATGCCCAGGCCCTGAGTTCAAGCCCCAGGACTGGCAAAAAAATCTAAATTCTTACCTTCCACGTGATTTTTTCCTCTTTCCACTTTGGAACACACATAGGATAGTTTATATAATTTCACATTTATTTGTCCAGGGTATTTCTCAAGAAATTTCATTTCAGATAAGAAAAACTAGTTTCATTTTAGAGTTTAGTCTTATTATAAGACTTTTACTCTTCTAGTAACCCAACCTATCAGTGTTCTTTGTCCTTTCTACTTAATATCTTAAATAATTTAACCATACCAAAATCATTGGATCAAATATTATATAAATTTGGGGCGTAAGGAACTTACACATACAGTATAACCACATGTATCTTCTTAAATTCTATTTAGTAGGTTCCCTAATTAAAAGAGTCAGTCAATCTGATTTGTGATTAGGAAGGTACTTGCCTAAATTTCATGCATTAAGCATATTCATTAACTTTATAACAACTTCAAACAAGGTAAATTACTGTATTGATGGTGGAGTCTCCCTGTGAAAGGGTGTAGGACTATGTAGTCAGATACACTGACAATTAAAATAGGGATCAGGTAGTTCTATTTGCCACCCTCCCACAGGATCATATTTATTTCATACTACTTGGAAAGGAAATTAGGGACTAAGATAATATAGTTATGTGTACTGAAGAGAATTTTCTCTTCCACTACTCTCCATTATGGATAATTTTTTATGTCATTCCTACAAGCAACAGATAGGGTCAATTCTAATATTTGCCTATAACTCAGAATCTAGGATAAAAATCCAAAGTCTTACTCATTTGAAATGAGCATCAAAGGACTGTCAAGGCAGTCTTGTCAAAAGCATAGCATTCTGATGGTTTATCATCATCTGAAGATAATTCAGAGCATTGAGATGATTTTTTTCAAGAAAAAGCACAAACCCAAACAGTTTAAAGTACTTAGAAGATTATTCTTTTTTATTTATTTTTATTGTGATTAATAGAAGAGTTACATTATATTTACCAGATAGAAGGTGCATAACTTCACAAACATTGATACCCATTCTTTACATTTTCATGGTACTAAAAGTGTACCATGCCTATATCTGCCTAAGAAAGCAAGGACATATGCAAAGCCCTTGAGCCATAGCAGATTTGCTAGAATACACATTTTGCAAACATGTGTTTGCAGTAATAAAAATGACCACCCTGGAATGAAGGGAATGAGAAATACCCCCAGGGTCCTAATTGTCTGTTTGTATTAAACTATAGCTCATCAAACAGAGCATGTCTTACAAGATGCTCCAGACATGGGGTTGGGGCCTCATTACAACCAGCGTGAAGAACACAATGGAGAGGCAGGCTAGTGAAGAGTATCATTCTAAAAATGTCTACCATGTGGGCCTACAGAGAGACATCATGTGCTAAACAAGCTCATCGAACATGGAGAGCACATGGAGATAGAGAGAGCCATGCTAGGATTCTCTCTCTGTCTCTGTCTCTGTCTCTCTCTTGTCTCTGTCTCTGTCTCTGTCTCTCTGTCTCTGTCTCTGTCTCTCTCTGTCTCTCTCTCATCTCTGTCTCTCTGTCTCTCTGTCTCTCTCTCTGTCTCTCTCTCTGTCTCTGTCTCTCTCTCTCTCTCTCTCACACACAAACACACACACACACACACACACAGTTTCAGTTAATGCAGTTCTAAGCATTCTAAGTATATATTACACTTCTTGTTCTAATGCATATCCAGCTGTTTGAGTATATCCTCATGCAACAGAATAAGGTTCATTATTTACTTCCTAGATTCCAGATGAGGAAAGTGATATTCATATCATCATGAATAAATAAGCTACTATATAAAAAATCTGACAGAGCCACTTAATAAAAGAGATGTCTAGCACATTTTGCTACTATAGCACTAGTTCTTTAAATGGATCATTTATTGTAATGACACAAAATGTCTTCCTAGACAAGAATGAAAATCACCTATCCACCATACTCTTTTTACTTCCTATAATTTCTTTAGGGATAAGGCTTTTTTGAAGTCAATAAATATTTCCACATACATATATATTAAACATATCATGTTTATATAATGGATTTTTATTTGATTTGTTTATTTTGGATGCTCTCTTAGAATGGTATCTGGAAGAAAACAGTCATTCAGTCAATACTGGTGACTGAAAAAGCACCTTGCTCCAAAATGTTACCATAAATCTGTTACTATAAATTCTCAAATACAGGAGGTTATATTTTGAAAAGGAATGAGTAGAAGAGAAAAACTAGGATTCTTCTCACTATTAATATTTGGGCTATATTGGCTATTTCAGGTGAATTTGTAGTTATGAGATGTTCACTAGACACGTTTGTTGATATTTGAACTCAATATTAAAGCTATGATTGCAGTAATTTTGAATAAACCATTTTTAATACAATTAGTCTATTCTAAATAATTGGCTATTTCATAACTTAACTTAAATCTGGTAAGTTTCAGACTGGATAGCTCATAGTATTTAGTTAAGAAAACCTAAATACCAGACACACACTTCACTGGTGGCTCCCACTTGTAACTTTTAGAGATATGGAGGATTATGGTTGATGACCAGTCCCTGGGCAAGGAGGGAAATAAATTCATGAGACCCCATCTCAGCAGAAAATATGGCATGGTGACATATGCCTCCATTTCCAGCTACTGAAGAAGTCAAATAGGATGAGTGAGATCTGAACTGACCTAAGCAAAAAGTGAAATCCTATTTTGAAAATAACCAGAAAAAGGGCTGTGTGTCTGTGGATCAAGCATTGGAATGCCTGCTTGGCAAGCACAAAGCCCTGAGTTCAAACTCAAATACTGCCATAAACAAACAAAAATAAATCACACCCACTCAGTTATGTTTCCCTGCACAACTATCCTCGAGTTTTACCTAAGGTATTTTATTTAGAAAAACCTGGGCAGAAAGAAAATTTTAAAGTGTCTCACTCTGATAAACTTCATACCACAAAGGAAGAGATATCAGAGGCTTAGAAAAGATTAACAGGTATTAGAAACTTAATAAATTTTGGCTCAATACTCAATTACTAGAAAATGCCATCATCCATTTCTAGCTTTGTTCTAGTTATTTGGATATTAAAGCCTATAAGATATACCTGTCCTGCCTGAATGGCTTCAAACCATGGTCATTTGACCTCAGACTCCTAGGAAGCTTAGATTACAGATGTGAGCACCCTTATCTATGCCTGCTTAGTACTACTTTTTTAGTACTAAGATCTGTCGTACGGGTTTGAATCTCACAAAAGAAGCAACAAGATACAAAATGTAAAATGCTTTACTAAATGTCAGCAAACTGATTAAGACATACAAACTACTAATCTCCTCTCTATGAATCTTTTTATTTTTTTATATTTTTATTATAATTAATAAAAGGATTACATGATATTTGCCAGTAGAAGGTGCATTAATTCACATACATTGATACACTTTCAAATGTCTTGGTCTCCATTACCCTTCCCCGTACTCCCCCATCCTTCTTGGTTTTCCCCCCCTTCCCTATCAAATTTCAAATATCCAAATACAAATAAATTCAATATATCAGATAACAAAGTGAGATACTGTAACAATATGAGATACCCAAGGGACAGCAAAGGAGATGAGATATAACATAGTACGTTAAGGACAACAATCATTCATTATATGGCTTTTGTTTCAATATCCTGGAGGTCCTTTCAATTAGCTTCATACTACATCATGTATCAAGATTTTGCTCTATTGCAGATCTCTGCTAGTAGAGCCCAAGGTTTCTACTGATTATGACAAATGAGGGAAACCATTGAGCATAAGTTCCTTTGAGTCTGGCTTACTTCACTTAATATGATTTTTTCTAAGTCTTTCCATTTCCTAACAAATGGGCGATGTCATTCTTTCTGACAGCAGCATAGAATTCCATTGTGTACAAATACCACAACTTGTTGATCCACTCATCAACTGAGGGACATCTAGGTTGGTTCCATATCTTTGATATGGTGAATAGTGCTGCAATGAACACTGTTGTGCTAGTGGATTTAGTATGCCCTTGTTTCTGGATGGTTGGGTAAATGCCAAGTAGTGGAATTGCTGGGTCATAGGGGAGCTCTATGTTTAGCCTTTTGAGGCACTGCCATACTGCTTTCCATAGTGGTTGGACGAGTTTGCACTCCCACCAACATACCTCCTGGCCACATACCCTCCAGCATCTGTTTTTAGTAGATTTCTTGATCCTGGCCATTCTAACTGGAGTGAGGTGGAATCTTAGAGTTGTTTTGATTTGCATTTCTTTTATGACCAGAGATGTGGAGCATTTATTCATGTGTCTGTAGGCCATTTTTGTTTCTTCTTCAGAGAAGACTCTTTAAATCTTTAGCCCATTTTTAATGTGATGGTTGTTACTTTGGAGGTTAATTTTGGAGTGATTCAATTTTTTGAGTTGTTGATATATTTTAGATATGAGGCCTTTGTGCATTGTATGGTTGGTGATGATCTTCTCCCACTCTGTAGGCTTCCTAATTCATTTACTAGCCATACAAAAGCTCTGCAGGTTAAGGCAGTCCCACTTATCCAGCCTTTCTCTGATTTGTTGTGATTCTTGGTCCTTATTAAGAAAGTTTCGACCTGTGCCAAGGAGGCCTAGTGTATCTCCTATTCCTTCCTGTAAAGTTTTCAGTGTGTCAGCTTTACCTCCAGGTCTTTGATCCATTTGGAGTTAATTCTAGTGCAGGGTGACAAAGAAGGATCCAACTTTAGTTTTCTGCAGGTGCTTAACCAGTTCTGCCAGCACAACTTGTTGAAGAGGCTGTCTTTCTTCCATTCTACTTTTTTGGCTCCCTTGTCAAAGATTAGGTGGCCATAAGTCTGTGGTTTAATACCTGGTTCCTCAGTTCTATTCCATTGGTCTTCAGGCCTGTTTCTGTGCCAGTACCAAGCTGTTTTAAGAATTATAGCTCTGTAATATAGACTAAAGGTTGGAATTGAAATTCCTCCAGCGCAGTTCTTTCTGCTAAGAAGTGTTTTTGCTACATGGGGCCTTTATTATTCCATATGAAATTTTGGATTGCCTCTTCTATTTCTTTAAAGAATGCCATTGGGATGCTGATGGGTATTGTGTTGAGTTTGTAGATAGCCCTTGGCAAGATTGTCATTTTCACAATGTTGATTCTTCTAATCCAGGAGCATGGGAGGTTTTTCCATTTCCTTAGTTCTGCTTTAATTTCCTTTTTTAGGGTTTTAAAGTTTTCATCAAAAAGGTCCATTACATTCTTAGTTAAGCTATTTCCTAGGTACTTTATTTTCTTTGAGGCTATTGTGAAAGGAGTTGCTTTCCTGATTATTGCCTCGTTCCTCTCACTGTTGGCGTAGAGGAAGGCAGTTGATTTTTGAGGGTTAATTTTATAGCCTGCTACCCTTCCAAAGTTTTGAATCAGCTCAAGGAGCTTGGGAGTAGAGTCTATAGGATTCTGTAAATACAGATCATGTCATCTGCAAAGAGGGATAGTTTTATTTCCTCTTTCCCTACTTGGATCCCCTTTATGCTTGCTTCTTGCCTTATTGCACTAAACTATCTTGCTTCTTATAACCATCAGATCACAATAAAACACAATAGATGTGATAAAAATTAACAGAAGAGAATATTACTGGCCAGCAGGAGATTTATTAGAGAAGTTTTTTTTAAAGATTCATTCAAATATCAAAGGACTTGGTCCTGTATAATGATCTCAATATCCACAAGTAACATCAACACCTGCATTACAAATAAATTACTTGTTCTAATGGACATGAGTATTATGGGAAAGGGCAAAGTAAAAATAACTTAAAGTAGCTAAATTCCAGAGACATATTATTTCAGATGAGAAGGGGCACAAATAAGGAAATAGAGATCATTAGCCAGCAGGGGGAGCAGAAGCAGTGGTGCTGCAATAGTTCTATAAATACATCATCATCCATTTTCCTTTGTCACAATAGTAACAACCTGAAGGGCCAGAGGCCCTCATATGGATACTATTATGGAGGCAGCTTTAATGGTTTATCAGAGAAATGAGCCAAGTCTAAAGTGAGGACATCACGTGAGAATTAGTTAACTGTGACTTTCTAAGCAAAAATGAACTTCTGTACAGCTTAGTGTTTTAAATGAAAACTTAAGCAAATGAGACCAAATATGAATCTGCTCTCCAGGTTTTTTAGTAACTAATATCAGATCTATATAAGAGCAAGTGCTATTCTTGTTTGTCCCCTTATTATCAGATGTTCTAAAGTCCTTGTGTTTCTGGGGAAGGAGACCCAGTATAGACATCAGAAATATTCCCTAGGGGTTACCTCCAGAGAATGGAACTCACTGGGAAGCAGGAGCTTGCAGGTTGCAAGTTCACTGCTTATAGCTGTCTGCCTTTTGCTCTGTTAGGTGTGGGGAATACTGGAAGACCTCAAATCACCTTTGTCTTTAGGAACATCCCATACCTCCAGGAAGGAGTGGTTGTTACGGAATGCCTTGTGGATATAACTGGTAAGATGTGACTTCTAGGATAAAAAACCTTTCTGTTTCTCTGGATCAAGGCAGGTTCTCATAGACATCATGGTTGCGGCAAACATGATTGTCCCTCTATTGTACAAGCTCAGCGCTAGTTGGCAAGAAAAGAGGAAGCTACCCCCACCCTCAGAATAAGGTTGGTAGAACCCAGTGTGAACAACTTCTGCGATGTAGCACTTCAGTTTCTTATCCTCATAAGGTCCAGCATTCTTGCCTATTAACACATCTTTGGTTTTGTCCTTGGTTATGCTAGTCAAGTAGGTCAGGAACATCTTCTTCACTCTTGAAAATGAATTAAGTTCTCTGGGTCAGAAGTATTCAGAGGCATGTTAAAGAAAGTGTCTCTGGGTATCAATACTTTAATACTTCTCATTCTCAAATTTCAGCATACATGAAAGTTCATTTTGGTTGTTCTCTGGAGGGGTCAGGCCCAATAAGAATACTCTCACCACTGTCTGATTACTCATGTAGGTATCTCTGCCCTGGGTTTCCCAAATAGCTGGTCTCCAGGCAAAACATGGAGTGAAGGAATTGTTTTCCAGTAATAAACAAGGGTTCCTTATTTCAAAATTTCAAATGCAGAAGAAAGTCTTTATGTCTCTCTAGCAACTAGTAAAAATCTGTCACAACTGATGTGACCCTTAAGTCACAAAAATTCAGTGCCTTATATTTGAAGGCCCCACTTACATATGCTAAATCTAGTGGCCAACATGATCAAACAGGATTGTACTCCTGTTCAATTTCTCCTGGTCTCAGTTTCATTATGCCAGGGGAGAGCTAGGTGTCATCCAGAACTTTCCTCTGGGTATGTCAGCTCCTCCTTTTCATTTTCTTATCGTTATTGTTTTTGGAGACTTCCACAATCAAATAAATGAAGTTTTTTTTCATCATCCGAATACCTAATAGCTTTACTCATCTGCAACCCAAACTCATGACTCATATCTAAGAATCCCCTTCATCTTAGTCAGAAAAGGATATAACTCCTCAGGCAGCACACCTAGGAGAGCTGGCCCCTCACAGCTCCTCTGTGAGACAGTGAAAGTCACCCTAAGCCAGATCACTGCCCGCTCAGGGGATTTCCATTCTCAAGCCCACCAGACATGCTCAGTAAAAGCTCTGCTTCTGGACATATTGACCTTCTTCTAATAATAGGAAGAAGTCTGGGCCCCTGTGGAGGTGTACTGTGGAGGCATCCCTTTGTCACCATGATGTCCCTGAGTGGGAGTATAATGGCATGCCCTATATCCCTCAAGAAGAGAAAACACATCTCAGGGGTGTTGGCCATTGACAATCACTTCCTCCACAGCACAGTGGAATATCTGCCTCCACCAGATATTCTTTCAATATCCACTCCTTCCTGGTAGTATGGGTTGTTCCTAAAGACCAAGGTGACCTGGAGGCATTCCAGACTTTGCTCCCCAAAGAAATCAAAAGACAGGATTATTTTTTTGGGGGAAGGCGGCACTGTGTGGTGGAGGTCACAAGCCTATACTATCCCGCTGAACTCTTCAGCTCAGGATTCACACTCTAACACTTGCAGCCACAATGCTACATCCTGTGCAGGACTCTTATCTGTTCCACTTCTCACTGTCCCTGTATCCTGTGCCTGTGCCATATACCAGGTGAGGATATCCACAATGCTTTTCTCTTAGGGCTTGTAGCAGTTTGATGCTCCCATTTCAAACACCGGGCCTCTCCCACTAGAAGATTTCTCCATATCTGCAACAGGTAAGAACTTATACTTTTGGAGAGAGAGAGAGATAGAGACAGAGAGAGAGAGACAGACAGAGAGCACAGAGAAATAGAGAAAGAGAAAGAAACAGAGAGAGAAAGACACAGAGAGAAAGACACACAGAGAGAGAGCACAAGAGAGAGATATAAAGAGATATAGAGACAGCGACAGAAGCTCATAACGACTGAGAAAATAAATATGTGATATTTTCACAGAGATATAGTACAGGGGTCTTGGATATGTTTGAAACATAAGGACCCAGGGAGGCCTTTTTAAGACAGCCTTCACTCTCTCTACCCTGCTGGCCACTCAGGAAGACTCAGTTGGTGCTGCACAATTAGTCTCAAACACTGACCACTGCCATGTGAATATGACCTAACATAATACCTGAGATTTTAGATGTCTGAGTGCACTGTTTGCATGTGTGTGTGTATTTGTGTATGCCAGTGTGCCTGTGTATTCTCGTAAGTGAAAACGCAAACTCCATGAAGTTAGTAAACAGGAAAAAATTTCAGCAACCTTCAGTGAATACTTGTAGAAAAATTATATAGTATATTTAATAATGACCTATATGGTTCTTAAGTAGAGAGGGGAAAATTGAAAAGGTTTCTTGGTGACAGAATGATGCAGTAGATTTCTGGTATTTCTGTGACATATAAAATCTAATGAACTATTTATAAATGCCTAGTCTTTCTTTGGAATTTTGTTTTTGTGTAAAATGCGTAAGAAGGATACCATAAATCAAGTACTTTGTTTAGTCCATCCTATGCACCTTAGGGATTTCCTTGGGAAAGCCATCTGTGAGAAGAAGGTACATGCACAATACTCAAGTGTGAAACAGGTTCACTTCCACATCCAGACCATCACCAATTCTGAGAAACCATCAAAGTACTCTTACTCTCCTGACTCTGTGAAGAGCCAGGACTCTCCGTGAAAAGCTAAACAATCCTCTTACAATACTGCCTGCATGGCGTCTTTCCCTTGTGTGCTTGCCTGCATTTCTACCAGTTTACTTAGGACCATGAGTGCACAAAAGAAAATCCTTTGAGATCATTTTCCCCAAGGTGAGTGCCTACCCTTTCATAACCCACCATATCTATTAGGTAGCCAGGTAATATCCACTTGTGTCAAGTGACAGCTCTCAGATAAGTACATTGCGGTAGGAAGTATCAGAAAATTAGTATGTCTAATGAGTGGTTGTTGTCCTTAATGTACTATGTTATCTCTCATCTCTTTTGTTGTCACTTGGTTATCTCATATTGTTACAGAATTTCTCGTGGTTATCAGATATATTTTATATATACGTATTTGGGTATTTGAAGTCAGATAGAAAAGGGGGGAAAATAAGATGGGGGACTATGATGGGGGAGGGAAATGGGGACCAAGACACGAGAAAGGGAACCAATGTATGTGAAGTAATGCACCGTCTATCTGGCGAATATAATGTAACCCTTCTATTAATTACAATAAAAATATATGTAAAAAGATACTATCCTCACTCACAAGAAGCTCTCTTTCACTAGGCAATAGATACCTTGTTCTCCCATTTTATAATGCTTTGCACTGCAGAAGAACAATTAGATCTTTTAGGAGGAGTACTGCCAAGTCCAGGAAATGGGTTTCTTTTAACTGGTAAGGGTCTCCTGGGAGAGGTCATGTTGAAATTAAGACTATATCTGCTGCCACCTGAATTGAAAACAAAATCTTCTTAGATAAGGAGCAAATATTGGCTACCATTGTTTAACTTCTATTTATAAGTATTAAAATACTATGAAGTTGTAAGGAATAAAGCCTCATCAAACTCATAAAATTTAGAATTACCTTTTTCTTTCTTGCTTTCTTTCTTTCTTTTTTAAGGTTTGAGACTGGAAATCTAGCCTGGTGCCTGATGCATTTTGTTCATTGACTGTGCTCTACCAAATGAACTTTTACAACTCCAGCCCCAAGAATTACCTTTTATTATGCAAAAGGAAGTTATAACAATACAATATTAGTTAAATTCAAAATGCCAGTTTAGAAAAAGGAACTGTTAAAAATCTTAAGACTCATTTAAAGACATGTGAAGGAAATTGGAGAGTAAAGAAGCTAAGAGATGAAAAAATTAAAAACAATGTTTAATTATACAAGCAACACTATCTTCATCTCTACTCATCTAAATTGGATGTCAAAAACCTGACTCTGAATACTCTGATATAAACCCAAATATACCTAATGAAAGTCCAACTAAAGTGTGTAAGACACATAAATGAGGCATAAAAAGAATGTACTTTGCACAGAATGTATATATAAAATAAACATCCTACAACTTATAAAAAGAATTCTTCTATCACTTCTATTATTTCTGTGTAACTGGAAATAATGTGTATGTATGTAAGGGTTGGGTAAAATTCCTTGAAAAGAAGAAAATATATAGTCATATAAACATGCTGAGATATAGTATTTGATCCTCAAAATAAATTTGACATTTGCTTTTCAAGATTAATTTACTGGACAAGAAAAAATCTAAATCTATGTACTTTAACTCACAATAAACACTGCAATGTTTTACCAGTAGCAGGTGAACATAGCAATAAGTAAATTCAAATATAAAAACAGTAAAAAAAATAACAATAAAATTGATGATAGTTCCTAAAAGACATTCTTAAAGTTATACACTAATATAATCAAGAAGAGAATGAGACACTTGGAGATTAAATTTGGTAATATTGGAAAGTGAGAATTAGAACACACCATATAAGACTTAAAATTACAATAAAGACATTTTCCTCAATAGAGTAAATAAACCAGGTGGTATAAAAATGTTAAATTGGAGATAACAGCTGAAGATGGAGACGATTCAGGGTGAGTCTTCCTGACCTCTCACCAAGATACCCATTTTATTTTATTTTTATTTATTTATTTATTTGCCAGTCCTGGGCTTGAGCTCAGGGCCTGAGCACTGTCCTTGGACTTTGTCAAGGCTAGAGCTCTACCATTTGAGCCTCAGCACCACTTCCAGCTTTTTTCTATGTATGTGGTACTGAGGAATTGAACCCGGGTCTTCATGCATGTTAGGCAAGCACTTTAACCACTAGGCCAAACTCCAGGCCCCAAAATACCCATTTTAGCATGATAATAATCTTTAGTTTCACAAAGATCTTCTTCAGAGAAGAAAAAGTAGGCAGCTTCCTCAAGAAGTTTGGAGCCCACACCATTGTTGGCTGCAGTGCTGCTCCCCCAAGGAGTGGCTAAAGAAACAAAGCCTACCTCTGGGACACAAATGGATAGTGCTTTTCAGACCTGCGGGCTACTGAATGAGCTGCGAACCCATCATCTAACCAGAGCTCAGACCTGCCAGCTTCACAGACTCAGACAACCAAGGGAATTGTGAATACCTCATTAAAGACATTTTCACTTCTTGCAGAACAGCATTGGGAAGGAATGCTCTCCCCCACCAGCTGACAGCAGCACCATCTTGACTACTGGCAAAGACCCTGCCATACCAACAGGAATCTGAGAAGTGGTGCTGGCAGTGCCATCTTTCAAAAGGGCAAAGGTTTTTTTTTTCCGGAGTCACCTAAGCTGGACATCCATTCTCCTGTGCTAGCAGAAGTAGTTCCTCCTGGGCAGGGCCTCTCTCCAGGTAAACAAAGTCAGGGGCAGTTCTGCCCCAGGTTCTTTGATGAACTGGCTAAAGCTGAAGCTACAAAAAATGTCAGCTTACTATTGAGGGACTCATAAAGCTCACCATCCTGCCAGTAAATTAACCTGGGTGAACTGTCACATAGTCGCCTAACTAAATATGTAAGGCAGAACATTTTCTGCCCAATCAAGCAAACTGATAGAAAAATCTGCAAAGCCAAATCACAGGTGAAAAAGCCTTCTTAAAGGGGAAAAACAAGTATCTCTCCCCCGCAAAAAAAACAATGGAAGCATACCCTTTTTTCTAACCATAAATTTTTCAAGTTTTACAACTTTTTTATTTGCAATTTTACTTGTTCTTTTTTGTTTTCACTATTTCCCATTTTACCTCCATTGTCTTTTTTTCCCTTTAAGAAAATAGTATGACTTTTCCCCCACATTAAAAAATAGCATCAATTGTTTGTACATGGAGAATTCATTTTGATATGTCCATATATATATATATATATATATATATACCCGATATATCTCCCATCACTCTTCTTCATCCCCACTTCCCACACAACATTAAAGGGTTTTTTTGTTTTTTGTTTTTATTCTTTTCTGTTTTTTTATTGTGATTAATAGAAAGGTTACATTATATTCACCAGATAGAAGGTGCATTACGTCACAAACATTGATACCCTTTCATGACATGGTCCCCATTTCCTTCCCCCACACCCCCTGCTCATCTTGATTTCCCCCCTTCCCTATCCAATTTCAAATAACCAATTAAGCATATATAAAATATATAAGATAAGGTGAAATATTGTAATTATGAGATAACCAAGGGACAGCAAAGAGATGAGAGATAACATAGTACATTAAGGACAACAATCACTCATTATATGGCTTTTGTTTCCTCATCCTGGAGGTCCTTACAGTTAGTGTCATACAAAAATAGTATGAATTTTTTTATTCCATCTTTTTGTCTTTCTTTTCTCTTTCCTTCAGCCATTGTGGACATTCCTACAACTATAGTAACAGCATTGTGTACAGACTTGTTACAAATTATATTTTTATTTATACAGGCCCCTTCTTTTTAATCTGTAAGTTCTTAAACTTAGTATTTCTTGTTTAAGAACTCACAATTGTGATGTGTCCCCTTTTTCTTTTTTATCATTGATCTCTCTCATACATAATTTTCTCTTTTCTTTATACATTCTTTTTATTACTTTTAATTTTTTGTAAGATTTGACAGATCCATCACTCCTTTATGCTAAAAGCTCTGCAGAAACTAGGAATCGATAGAACATTCCTCAGTATAATAAAGGCTGGGTATGACAAAACCACAGCTAGCATTATACTTAATGGTGAAAAACTAAAACCATTTTCTTTAAAATCAGGATGCCTGTTGTCTCCATTCCTCTTTAACAAAGAATTAGAATTCCTAGCCACAGCAATATGGCAAGAAGCAAGCATAAAGGGGATCCAAATAGGGAAAGAGGAAGTGAAACTGTCTTTGCAGATGACAATTCTGTATTTAAAGAAACCTATAGATTCCACTCCCAAGCTGCTTGACCTGATTCAAAATTTTGGCAAAGTAGCAGGGTTTAAATTAACCCTCAAAAGTCAACTGCCTTCCTCTATGCCAACAATGAGAGGAATGAGACAACAATCGGGAAAGCAACTCCTTTTCCAAAGAAAATAAAGTACTTAGGAATTAACTTCACTAAGAATGTAAAGAACCTTTTTGATGAAAACTTTAAAACCCTGAAAAAGGAAATTAAAACAGAAATGAGGAAACAGGAAAACCTCCCATGCTCCGGGATTAGAAGAATTATCATTGTGAAAATAGCAATCTTGCCAAAGGCTATCTACAAATTCAACCCAATACTCATCAATATCCCAATGTCATCCTTTATGGAAATAGAAGAGGCAATCCAAAATTCCATATTGAATAATAAAAGACCCCATGTAGCAAAAAAAAATCCTAAGCAGAAAGAACAGCGCAGGAGGAATTTTAATACCAAATTTTAGATTATTACAGTGCTTCAGTAAGTACGGGCACAAGAACAGGCCTGAAGACCAATGGAATAGAGATGAAGACCCAGAAATCAACCCACCTAATCTTTGATAAGGGAGCCAAAAAGTAGAATGGAAGAAAAACAGCCTTTTCAACAAGTGGTACTGGCAGAACTGGTTAGGCACCTGCAGAAAACTAAAGTTGGATCTTTCTTTGTCACCTGCACCAGGATTAAGTCCAAATGGATCAAAGACCTCTAGATAAAGGCAGATACACTGAAAACTTTACAAGAAGGAATAGTCGATACATTAGTTCTCTTTGGCAGAGGTTGAAACTTTCTTAATAAAGACCCAGAAACACAACAAATCAAAGACAGTTTGCATTAAGTTGGACTGCATTAAAGTGCAGAGCTTCTGGATGGCAAAGGACATAGCTAGGAAATTAAATAGAAAGCCCACAGAGTGGGAGAAGGTCTTCACTAACCATACAACAGATGAAGGCGTCATATCCAAAAATATATCAACAGCTAAAAAAATTGAATAACTCCAAAACTAATAACCAAAGAAGCAATAATCCTGTTAAAAGATGGACCATTTATTCTCTGAGTAGTTTTCTAAAAAAAAATCTCTAGCAAATACCATATTTTGGTTAATACATCTGTATGCACTTTGTATACATACCTGTATTTGCTTAGTTATACACTTAAAGTTAGTACTAGCTTCTAGAAATGAAAGAAAATATGCATCCTTTGTCTCTAAGGGCATCATATCATTTAACCATATTTTTTCTACAAATGACGTAGTATTCTTCCTAAAGACAAGTAAAATTCTAATGTGTATGTGTAAAATGCATCTATGGAACCATTCATCTGGGGCATCTGGACTCTTTCTAGACTTTGGTATGGTGAATACATAATGTAGCTGGTTTTACTGTGTCCTGATTTGCAATCTTTTGATAAATGCTGAAACAGTATTTTTGGATCATAGAGTAGTAGGTTAGATTTTGAGAAATCCCCAAATTGCTGGAAAGCAATCCTATCTGAAAAGATAAGATTACAGACTGAACTACCAGCATGCAACCTGTAGAATATATTATTATAGCCATCTAGGTCTAGGATGTTTTATTCAGAAAAAGAATTTATTTATTAATATATATAAATGTATTAAGATAATTTCTCCCATATTGCGTGGTAAATTTAGCTTTTTAATTTAGAATATCAAATATAAATTTAGGGGCCGGGAGTTTGGCCTAGTGGTTAAAGTGCTTGCCTAGCATGCATGATGACCTGGGTTCGATTCCTCGATACCACATACATAGAAAAAAGCCGGAAGTGGTGCTGAGGCTCAAGTGGTAGAGCTCTAGCCTTGAGAAAGTCCAAGGACAGTGCTCAGGCCCTGAGCTCAAGCCCAGGACTGGCCAAAAACAAAAAACAAACAAACAAAAAAAAATATAAATTTATACTATTGTCTATCCTTTTTAATTTCTTTGAGATCAGCATAGATTACTTATACTATCATAGTGTAAATGTTTCATTTATACTATTATAAATGTCAATCTACAGGCAAAAGAGCATTTTATGGTTATGAGTAGTAGATGATTGATTTTTCTGATATTTTTCAAAATGACCATTCTGCATTTTATTTTTTTCATATTTTTATTGTAATAGAAGGATTACATGATATTTGCCAGATAGGAAGTGCATTAATTCATATACATTGATACCCTTTCACATGTCTTAATCATTCTGCATTTTATTTTAATTTTAAAATTGAATCTTGTTTTAATTTAAATTTGTTCATATATAAATGGTAAAATACGTACATGTAACATGTAATATGTAACATTATTTTGAAACATATACACATGTGAGTACCTAAAGTGCTAAGACATATCATAGAAATACAGAAGGTCATTAGAAGTTTTTGTGAACAACTCTATGCCAATGTGTATGATAATATTCTAGAATAGATAAATTATTATACCTTAGCCAGAATAAGTGATGAAAAACAAAACATGGATAGGCCAATCATGAACTTGTAGATTAAATTAGCAACAAACAATTTCCATAAAGTAAATTTCTTCATAATTGAATTCTTTGAAACATTAAAGAAAGAATAAAATTCTCCTCAGATATTATTTAGAAGTAAGATGAAATAATTAATTGAAATACTTTCTGATATGCAACTATTTCCAAATTATTAAATGGCTATACAAACAACAAACAGAGAGAAAAAGGACAAAGTTATTGCTGCATAACATCCTCTAATGATTTTACTCAAATACTCTGTTATGGATACAAAACATACAGATAACAACAACAAAAAACAGAATAAAGAGGCCAGCAGTAAATCCATATATTATGGCTTATTTATTTGCCCTTTTATTTAATGCTATTCCTAGGACTTTGACTCAGGGTCTAGAAGTTGTCCTTGAGCTTTAGTGTTCAAAACTAGTGCTCTGTAACCTCTGTCTAGCTTTTTTGTTAGTTGGAAATAGGAGTGTTTTCTGCCTGGGTTCGCTTTGAATCTGAGACCCCAGATCTTGGCCTCCTTTAGTAGCTTGGTTTATAGGCAAAAGTCATTAGTTTCCAGCTTTGGTCACTTGATTATATAAAGTATAAATATGAAGATCACTTTTCAGACTGGCCTAGGTTTACATATGAGAGTCTATCTCAAAATGATAAAGGTGTCAGGAGCACAATGGGCAGTGTTCTCAGTAGCATTTATTTTGGCAAACAGATATAGTAAGGTGAACCATCAAATAGGACACTTATTTCATGCCACATACAAATCCAGTTCAATGTGAGGTGAGTTAAAGTCCTAAACAAAAGACCTGGAACATGAAATCTTTCAATGAAAATATAAGAAAGCAATCTTCTCTTAGGATCTACTGCAGTTTGAACTCAGACCTTTGTGCTTTCTCGGCAAGAACTCTACTGGGGAACTATAATTCTAGCCCTTTTCTTGCATTGGTTAATTTTGAGATAGTGTCTCACTTTTTGCTTGAACTCTCAGCCTACCAAATAGTCAAGATTACAAGCATCAGCTGGGCAGAGCCAATCTGAAAAAGTATATTGATAATGGCCAAACTAAGAATATCTTATGTTACATCAATGATAAGATGAAAGAGAAAAGACTAGATATCTCAAACTAAAAATATAAAACTTCTGTACAATTGAATATTTTCTATGTTGATCTCAAATAACTTAATGACACAAATGTAGTCTACATAAAAATGGGAATGAGCTAATAAAAATTGGAAGGAAGCCAGGCACTGGTTGCTTTTGCCTGCATTCCTTAAGGTGCTGAGATTTGAGAATCACAGTTTGAAGACCACCTGTGCAGCAAAGTCCTCATGAGACTTTTATCTTCAATTAACCTCTCCAAAAGCAGAAATGTCACACACACACACACACACACACACACACACACACACACACAGAATATGTAAATAAGCAAGAAATATGTGAAAAGATATCGAGCATCTTCATAAAGAAAAAAAATGAATGAAAACTGCACCAAAAAAATCAAGGCATATTTGATAACATCAATTCAGAGTCAGAAAGGTGACTATTGCAAGAAAAGGTGGAAGATAAGTTTGTACAAGGATACGTAGAGAAGGAATAGATATCATAGATAGGATCCAGCAACCCTCTTCTGGATGTATATTTACAGGAAATGAAATCAAAACATAAAAGAGTCATTGCCACTAGTAAGTTTATTGCAGGTCTACATGAAATAGATAATATATCAAAGCCACTTCAGGAGATAAATGCAAAAACAACCCTAATATCCTGTGGAATACTATAGATTGTCTTACAAAAAGCAGTTCTTGTCTTTTATGACATTGGGGATGAACACTGAGGACATTGAATTAAGAGAAATAAGCCTTTTGTTATGGTTTCCCATACCTATCATCCCAGGATTGCAGATAGAGGTCATCTCCAGGGGGAAAATATGGTAATACTACTACTCTCAATCAAATATTCCTTGCTTTGTCTTTTAGATGACTGGTGGGTGTTTTAATACTATGATAATTACCGTAACAATCTTGGTCATGGTATTTTAATGTCAATGTTTTCAGAATAGGAATAAGAGGAAAAACTTTTCCACATTTATAAATAGTGAGTGAAATGAGGAATAGCCATCCATATTGAATAAAAGATACAGTTTGAAGAGCTCACAAAACACAGACAGTCTCTAAATTTTACTCCTCCAAAGTAATGATATAACATCTTCTAAAGAGTATGTCTAAACGTATCTACATGTGAAAATCAACTAATTTTCTGACTTAGTACAGCCTCTAATTTGCCTGTTAAACATATTATTACTTATAATGAAAGACTGCATCAGGTAATCACAATATATACTGCTAAATAACATGGTTGTTAAAAGTCCATGACACAGGACTTTTTAGTCATAATCAACACATTTATTCCTTTATAAATCTGATTGGTTGGTCTACATAACCTGAAAGATATAAATTGAGTTCATACTTGTAGTAATTCTAAAGGACTCATCATTCTTGGTTTTAAAACAGGAATTTTACTTGGAACAGATTGAAAGGTATGTATGTTTACTTGTAATATTTTATTTATATTACCTGATTTTGTATTTAATAAGAAACTTATTCTACATGTCTACGACTTCATGCTATGAAATTTATTTTATCAGTTGCACTAAAGTATCTATTAGTTACATTTTTTGCTACTTGAGCATTAAAGTAGATACATTTATATATATATATATTAAAAAAAATAGAGCCAGGAGTTTGGCCTAGAGGTAGAGTGCTTGCCTAGCATGCACGAAGTCCTGGGTTTGATTCCTTGGTGTCACATATGTAGAAAAAAAACCAGAAGTAGTGCTATGGCTCTAAGTGTTAGAGCTCTGGAGTTGAGAAAACCCAAGGACAGTGCCAAGGACCTGAGTTTAAGCCCCAGAACTGGCAAAAATTTAATAAAACATATCTTGTTAAGTACATAAAATAATAACATATTTATATAGAATTATCAAATATTTTCTGCATATTTTTATTGTAAACTTTACACAACAAATTTATTTAGTCATTCTGTATAGCTCTAATATCAGCTTTATTATTAATTATATAATATGAATATTACATAATATATAACCTATTTCCAATATGTAAAATATTTCTCATAAATTATTGTTCATATTTTAAAATCAACATTTTAAGAAATTTCTTTATTTTTATTTTTATTTTTTTTTTTGCCAGTCCTGGGCTTGAGCTCAGGGCCTGAGCACTGTCCTCGGACTTTCTCAAGGTTAGAGCTCTACCACTTGAGCCTCAGCACCACTTCAGGCTTTTTTCTATGTATGTGGTACCGAGGAATCGAACCTGGGTCTTCATGCATGCTAGGCAAGCACTCTACCACTAGGCCAAACTCCCGGCCCGAAATTTCTTTATTTTTATTAGAAGACCATATACAGAAGGGTTATAGTTCAATTTCAGATAATGAGTATATTTCTTTTTGTACAATGTCCCCCTTTTCCTCACCATATCGCAGTTTTTACCTACTGTCCCTAATCGTAATTTGTATAGTTTATTTTCAATATAGGGCCTAGTGGTTATCATTGCTGCATTTGTTCATCCTTTTCCCCAGCTTTTCTGCCCCACTACTTGCCCTCCCAAAGACAGAAAGACAAGACAAAGGAAATAAATGGCAACAAAGAATAAGAAGGGGAAAAGCCTCTTGTCTGACCCCTTGAAACTCATTTCAATAAATATTATTTTATATGGTCTGATACACATGCACATGTTCATAGCTCTTGTGCCTATGTGGTCCTCTCAAGAATATCTCCACTCTAAGTGAATGCTTAGAGACCTGTATAATTTACCACTTCATGTGTGTGTTTTTTTCTGTTCCTATTACCATTTTAGTGTGTTGATTTGTAAATTTGTAGGCAAATTCTAGTTCCACAGATGAGGAAAACCATGCAACTTATATTTCTTTGGATCTAGTTTTCATTGCTTAGCATAATCTTTTTTCCAAGTCTTTGCATTTCATATGGATGATACAATATCATTTTTTGTGATCAATGAGTAGCATTCCTTTGTGTATATACCACATTTCCTTGTTCAGATCATCCATTGAGGGGCATTGGTGTTGATTCTATATCTTGGCTATGGTAAACAATGCTTCAGTGAACATGGATGTGGTTAGCTGCAGTGTAGCTTTATTTGTATTCTAATGGATAAATGCCCACTCATGGGGTTGCTGGGTCATAGTATAGCTCAATATTTAGTCTTTGGAGGAACTTCCATACTGCTTTCTATAGCAGTTGAAGAAGTTTACACTTCCAAGAACAATGTGGTAGCATTCCCTTTTGTCCACTTCCTTGCCAGCATTGTTATTAGTTTTCTCCAGGTTATCCATTCAAAGAGGAGTCAGGTGGAATCTCAATGTTGTTGTGATTTGCATTTCTTTTTGGCCAGAGAGGTTGAACATCTCTTCATTTGTCTGGTGGTCATTCTTATGTATACTTTGGAGAAAGCTCTCTTTAAGTCTTTAGTTCATTTATTAATTGAGTTGTTACTTCTTTGAGAGTTTATTATTTTTTTAAGGTCTAAGAATACTTTCAATATGAGGTCCTTTTCTGATGCGTACCTTGTAAAAATCATCTCTCATTCTATGGATTTTCTATTTATATTATTAGCTAAGTACCTGTTTTTATTTATATAACATATATAATTTGTGGGTTAACTAAATGCAGCATCTGACTAAGGACAGCTATGACTGGAAAAAAGTAAACTTGTTATAATAGAAATCATTCAAAATTCATTCAATTTCACTTTTTTTACTTTTATTAACATTTTGCTTTTCTTTTTTCACTTTTATTCACTCTCTTACTCTATAATGTATATTTTGAACTCCAAAATATATTCTCCAGGTTCCTGAATGAAGTTCAACAGAATTGTAAATCTAAAAACGAATTCATGTCATTTCTACTTCTCAATTAAATGTTTTCAATACTGCTGTAACAAAGTCAGTATCGAAGATTCTTTTTGATATTATCCCAACAGTGTCAAAAACTAGATATCACAACATAAAACAGCTCTTGTTTTCTTATTTGCAAGAACTAGATTGAGTTTATTCTTAAGTAAGTATTAATTGAAGTTCTATGACTCTAGGTTATAGAAACTTAACTATATATTAAGCATAGACAAAAATTTCTAAGTATCATCATGTAAATGCTAGTGATGGTGGCTCACTCCTATAATCCTAGCTACTTAAGAGGCTGAGATCTGAGGGTCATAGTTCCTTGAGACTCTCATTTCCAGTAAATTACAAAAAAAAAATGAAGCTGGCAGTGGAGCATTGGGTCAAGTGGTAGAGTGCTAGCCTTGAGCAAGAGAAGTTCAGGGACAGCCCTGGGCTCCCAGTAGTGGCCCCAGTATATATACATGCATACATACACATGTATATACATATATAGCTTATGATATATTATCATATATTATTGTCATACATATATTTTTTGTGCCAGTCCTGTGCTTGAGTTCAGTGGCTGAGCACTGCCCCTGGACTTTCTCAAGGCTAGAGCTCTACCACTTGAGCCTCAGCACCACTTCCAGCTTTTTTTTCTATATATTTGGTACTGAGGAATCGAACCTGGGTCTTCAAGCATGCTAAGCAAGCACTCTACCACTAGGCCAAACTTAATAGCAACAAAAGCCATATAATGAGTGATTGTTGTCCTTAATGTACTATGTTATCTCTCATCTCTTTTGCTGTTCCTTGGTTATCTCATATTGTTAACAATATTTCACCTTGTTATCTGGTGTATTTTATATATGCTTATTTGAAATTGGATAGGGAAGGGGGAAATCAAGATGAGTGGGGTTGGGGGAGGGGAAATGGGGACCGTGTCATGAGAAAGGGTATTAATGTTTGTGAAGTTATGCACCTTCTATCTGGTGAATATAATGTAACCCTGCTACTAATTCCAATAAAAATATATGAAAAAAAGCATTTTTTAGTCTCGTGATTAGTAAAAAGCTACCTTACATTACTCTGACTTCAGAAATATTGCATCTGAACAAAGGTAGCTTACACAGAATGACTCTTTTACTAGCAACAAGTAATTAATTGTGGGTCTTTATGGAGAATTCATGATACTCATTTTTAAAGAAGAGGTGTTGATTTACATTTCAGAATTATCAGAAAATGGGGACATGGATTTTGTTTGCCTGTTTGCTGGGAGCAGCCTTCACTATGCCCGTAAGTGAATTATCCTTTAGCATGTCTCTGTCCAGTTTTACATATTTGGAAATAAAAATTGATTTGTAAATGTCGTGGCTTATAATATCACACAAATATTTAATTTTTTGTGTGTGGGTCATGGGGCTTGACCTCGGCCTGGATGCTGTCCCTAATCAAATCACCTCAAGGGGGTACCACCCTACCCCCTGGGCCTGGGCGTTGTCTCTGAGATCTTCAGCTCAAGGCTACCAGCCTACCCTTGAGTCAAGCCCCACTTCCTGTTTTCTTAGAAGGTCACTGTAGATAAGAGTTTCAGGTCCTTTAGTGCCCAAATCATCTTTGAACCTTGATCCTCAGATCTTAGCCTCCCAAGTAGCTAGGATTACAGGCATTACAGGCGTCAGCCACCGCGCCGGCAAAGCAATGCCTTTTTTTTTTTTTTTGGTGGGTCATATGGCTTGAACTCTGGGCCTGAGCGCTGTTCCTGAGCTCAAGGCTGCCGCCCTACCCCTTGAACTACAGCCCCACTTCTAATATTAAATGTTTTTGTGTTTAATAATCATCTAAGGTGGTCGTTAACATTCTTTTTTTTTTTTGCCAGTCCTGGGCTTGAGCTCAGGGCCTGAGCACTGTCCTTGGACTTTCTCAAGGCTAGAGCTCTACCACTTGAGCCTCAGCACCACTTCCGGCTTTTTTCTATGTGTGTGGTACCGAGGAATCGAACCCGGGTCTTCGTGCATGCTAGGCAAGCACTCTAACACTAGGCCAAACTCCCGCCCCAACATAGATTCTTTTCATTCTAATTTTCTCTGGACTATTGGAAATAGTATTCAATTAACATCACACATTTTAAACATATCAGAACATTACTTTCTCCCATAAATATATGTAGACATATAATTATTACAAATTAAAATAAACAGATGTAATTAATTATTCAAATTCTGTACAGATGAGAAGTACTGAGTAAACTGGTTTCTATTTAACTACCATTCAGGACATTCTGTTGAAACAATTATCTTTTAATTATGGGGCTATTAAAATTTCTCTATTAAGGAATTTACTTCCTGAGCTATGTTCCAATTCCCAGAGGTCCTAATAATTCTATTAAGCAAGTGGCTTGTTTTAGCACAATTGCCTGGAATCCTGCAATATGTGAAATGTACAGGAATTATTTTACATTTAAATGTATCAACAGCCAACCAGAGAATTTGAATATATACCGCTCTGTTGGTTACTCCTAAGACCAACCTGATTCTCTACTTTCTTGAAATTCTACACTCTGAAAGATGACTACATTCAAAATTCCACATTTTCATATTCAGAGCTTATACTGAGACAATATTGAAAAGATAATTACTGTAGTGAAACCATTTACAGTTGAGTAAAAGTAAGTAAGCCTTGTGGGATACTGTAGGATCAAGCTTGTAGTCCTAGTTAATGACTGATATTAGAAAATGTGCAGTTTGAGGTCAATCCAAGCTGACAAGTTGGTGAGATCACTTCAGAAATCCATGGATCGGAGCAGTGATGATGCATGCTGGTTACGCTAACTTTATAGAAGACTGAGATTTGTAGGATCAAAATTTCAGGTCCTCCTGGACAGGAAATTTTGCAAGACTCCCTTTTAGTGCACTAAGCTGGGGGAATGGTGGTATGGTATCCCAGCTAGGACAGGAAGCCGAAGGATAACTATATTTCAGGCATGTTCCTGGGCAGCTGGCAAGACTTGATCTGAAAGCAACCAGTACAAAAATGGGAGAATGCCATTGATTATTGTTACAAACTGTATAGAAAGCCTAACTCCCAGAGTGTAAATCAAATACTACAAAAATAGAGTAAATAAATACTCACAAAAGATGACAAACTTAAAAGAAGACAATAGGGTCATTTGAACAATATTTTCTGCACAAAATCCTCTTTTTTTGTGTCAACTACATCCCAGGATCACTTGGTGAACATGTTATTGATTGCAGAAAGTACATATTTATACTGTTTTTATGTGAAACTTTAAAAGTTCTGCCATACAAGACAGAGACATTATTAAGAAAAATTGACATATACTTTATAAAATACTTTATATTTTTATATATTTTATATACTTTATATTTTATACATTTATTTATTTCCATTTTACTGTGTCTTTTCTAATGTTTCTTTAATTCCATATTACATGCTAGCAATAAGAAATGCTTTTCACACTTAAGCAATTAAAAATAATTTGAAGATCATTTGTTTCCTTCTATGGATTTTTAAACTGCATAATAGAATTATGCCTTTCTCAACATGGAGGGAGTTTCATCAATGGATTGGTGAGTGGATCTAGTAGCCTTTTCCCTGATACCAAAGAAAATGAGTTCACTGGAGAATAGTTGTATATTCTTACAATGATGGCTCTGCTTCCAGGTCCTCCACTAAAACACTTTCACTCCTAGAGAAAAGTGTTTGTTTCTTACTTAGCTTCTTTAAAAGTGGAAGGCTTCTATTTCATAGCATACATAGTATGAGAAGTAGACCTTCATATATAGTCTATATGACATAGATATAAAAGTTGCATCTCCTTTAATATTGACAATTGATACTGACTTCCACTCTTTTTCCCTCCTTTTATTTTTTTGTATTATTCTTTCCCCTCTGCTATAAAAGCTACCACCTCATCCTGGGCACCCTGGTTATATCAACTTCAGCTATGAGGTAATTTTTCTTTTTTACTAATTTTAACTATGTTAATAGTGCCCACAACATTTTTTAATGAGTGCATTGATTCTTAAGAGATTTCTGAAGTGGTCATCCTTTTTCACTTCCCACCACTTGTCTCCAAGTTTATGTCTTGATGATTCAGGCTTTCTTTGTCCTCACTCTTATATAGGGGTGCTCTGATTCAACTTTTCTTTTTAAAATAGCAAAACATTTTCCAGGCAGACTTCTTGGTAGCCATAAAGTAAGTCTGAATTGAAAAGACTTGTTCTGGTCCACTTGTAAAATGTGGGGATGACTAAGATGTTGAAATTTCTAGGCAGAAAATTTCTGATTCTAACTTAGCAAAAGTGTCTCTCTTTAGCTTTGATGAACAAGCACAGTGATGGAAATTGTAAGAGCTTTGGAAATTGAGGTTGATGTCTTATCAGACGTACGCTAAAAAAACTACGCTGGTGACTTGTGCATATAATCCGAGCTACTCAGGAAACTGAGATCTGAGGATCACGGTTCAAAGCCAGGCCAGGCACTAAAGACCATGAGACGGTTCAAAGCCAGGCCAGGCACTAAAGACCATGAGACTTCTATCTCCAGTTAACCACTAGAAAAACCAGAAATAGTGCTGTAGCTCAAGAGTAGGCAGTAGCCTTGAGCTGAAGAGCTCAGGGACAATGCCTAGGTCCAGAGTCCAAATCCTACAAGCGACAAAAAAAAATTTAGAAGAATGGACATAATGATAATTTTACTGGAAAATAAAACACACATGCAAATCAAACTTGAGTAGTTAGTAGTTACAAACCTGAGGCTACTGAGAGGCTCAAATACATTACCCAAGTATCTGTTTGGACATATGACTAATCTCCTTACTACATACAAAGCTGAATAAAATGCTAGTGTCTCAGAGAAGATTTTTCTGTTAAATTTTTGAAAAGTTAACATACTCTACCAGCAAATCTGTTTTGAGGATAAGAGAGAGCATGTACACGTTTTCTGCTTCCCCCACCATTGTATGATCAAATAAAAAGAGATTAAACTAAAATGTCATAATTCTGCTTATTTGTTTTGTTCTTGCAATAAAGGACAAAAGTTGTTGAAAGGTTCTACTACTTTTATAACGTTTGACAAGCTAATAACCCTCTTTAAAGCCTCAGAACCTTGTCCATACATGTGAGGGTGACAGCAGTGACCTCAGAGTGTGTGAGAAATAGTCACATACTCAGACAAAATAAACAGAACTGGGCCAAGGAACCTAACAGTAATCTTAAGGCAGGAATAAGATAAGTATTTAGCTTATATTATACTAAATTTAATTAATTAAATGAACTTTAATGTTTCTCCCAAGGTGCTTACCCCTTTAAAATGGTACCAGAGCATGATAAGGCAACCGGTATGTAGATGTGTTGTTCTTTACTCCTTTGAAATTGAGAGGATTTTGAATTTCTTAAATGGCTATCCTGTCTGCCTATAGACACTAAGATTTTGCTTGGTAAAAAGTCGTATCTATGTGCATAGGTATATTTGTGTAAGGAATGGAATAGAATGTCTAGTACACTGCTACTTCTCCAGTTGGAAATCAACTGAGCCGATGGTAAACCTGACTCTCTGTTTCTCACCAGTATCCTTCCTATGGTTACGAACCCATGGGTGGATGGCTGCACCACCAAATCATCCCCGTGCTGTCTCAACAGCATCCCCCGAGTCACACCCTTCAGCCTCATCACCACCTCCCCGTGGTGCCAGCTCAGCAGCCCGTGGTCCCCCAGCAGCCAATGATGCCAGTTCCTGGCCACCACTCCATGACTCCAACCCAACACCACCAGCCAAACCTCCCTCCATCCGCCCAGCAGCCCTTCCAGCAGCCCTACCAGCCCCAGCCCGTTCAGCCCCAGGCTCACCAGCCCATCCAGTCCCAGCAGCCTCTGCACCCCATGCAGCCCCTGCCACCACAGCCACCTCTGCCTCCGATGTTCCCCATGCAGCCCCTGCCCCCCATTCTTCCTGATCTGCCCCTGGAAGCTTGGCCAGCAACAGACAAGACCAAGCGGGAAGAAGTGGTGAGTATACCTCCAAGCCACTAAAAGGCAGACCTTGGGCAATGGCTCTGTGCGATGGGCCCCACAGTCATAAATTTTCAAATAACCTAGGGCATAAAGTGTAGAAACCACAGGTTTCTATTAAGCCAAATTATGTACTATTGAATGTTATTTCATAAAAGTTTGTGTACATAACAATCGTATTGCAGGTTCAAAGCCTACTTTGAGTTCCATCCACAATACCAATTCCGAAGAGGTTGGGGGCGGGGAGCGTGGGACTTGAACTCAGGGCTTGGGACCTGGGTCCCTCTGTTTTTGTTTGTTTTTTGTTTTTTTCCTCTCAAAGATAGTCTCCTGAGTAGCTAGGATTACCAAGTGTGAGCCACCAGCACCCGACTATGTTTTTGTTTTTAAAAGCCAAGTATCATCTTTGAATCTTCATAGTTTACTGTCCAGACCCTGATAGAATTTTGTGTAAATGCATTAGTAAGGGGACTTGTATGTGTGCAGTGTATGAAAAGGAAAGATATGAAAGCACTTTAAAAACTTAACGTTTCTTTCTAAAGTTCTTTAACATAGAGATAAGCCAGAGGAGCTGAACACAGAGGAACGTTCTTTCAGAGTTCTGTCATTAAACTGACCTTTAAAAGGAATCACAAATAAGATTTGTTAAATCCTTACAGGTTTTTGCTAAATTAGTGGGACACAATAAGTAAAATGGCCATCTATTGTTACAAACCCTCAGTTTTATGTGTATGAATATGTAGTCTGATAATTCATAAATATGATTACTGTCATGTTAGCAAGAAGCAGAAGCAGGTGAGATGGAAATGACATTATGGAGGTGCCCAAATGCTCTAGGCTTTAATTCTGACTTTACCCTCTAAAAAGAGAAATAGATACAGATTATTTCAGATTTATGAGTATTTAACATTTCTTTATAATATGGGAAAATACTGGAACTAATTATTTCAATGCTCTGTTTAGAAAAACGTTACCAATCAAGAATTATATGGGGCACATGTAGAAATTGTAACTTACACAAATACACTTATGAAGAATGTAGGACAAAATTGTCTAAAAATTTTTTGTATTCCTCATAAGGAATAACTATACTCTTAATATATAAATAAGGTTTGTCTTTATTAATATTCAAGGCCCTGAATTCTGTTTTATATCTCATCAATATTAGAGAAATATGACTCTGAATTGGCATTTTTAATTTTAGAATTTCTATACATGTAAAATTTGCATATAACTCCGTGTTTAGAGTTGTTTATGTAAATGAAATAATTACATCACTGATACATATTCAACAATATGTTATCAATATAATATTGTTATAGATATTAAATATTCTGAAAGTAAGACTATCTTTTTAAATATATCATACTGAATGACTGTGTGATTGTAAAGACACTTTGTATGTAATAGATTTCAAATTAAGTTGGAACATATACCTTTAAACAATTAAACATACACATTTTAGTCAGGCACTGATGGCTCACGTTTGTAATACTAGCTATTCAGGATTCTGAAGCCACTTGGGCAAGAAAGTCTGTGAGGCACTTATCACCAATAAACATGTGTGTGTGTGTGTGTGTGTGTGTGTGTGTGTGTGCGCACACGCATACATATGCAACTGTATGAATGCATTCATATATTCTTCTATATATAGTTTTATGGGAAGATGTAAATTAACTATTCCTTTTCTTTTTTCTGTATGAATGCATTCATATATTCTACTATATATAGTTTTATGGAAAGATAAAATTAACTATTCCTTTTCTTTTTTTCAGGATTAAAATTCAGGTGCTTTCATGAATAAAAGATGAAAACAACTTACCATTATCATTAGTTTAGGAATTCTGTGATTAAAGTACATATGCCAAGAAGTCAATAAAGTCAATAAAATGACTTTAAAAGTATTCATGTATTATTTTTCAATAAAGTTTTGTGTTGTGAAAAAGTGTAACTGAAGAGTTATAAATACGTATTTGGTAAGAACTCTCCTAAATTTGAATTGGACATAGAAAATAGTCACCAATTAAGAAAAAAAAACTCCAAGCATATAGGCTTAACGTATTATTGATCATAAACATAACTCTACATTAGAATCATATCTATAAAACTTTTATATTGGGAAAGAATGAATATATAATTCTTTCAAAGAATCCTCAGTAACAATTGAATAACCCACCTTCATAAAACTCATCTCACCAAAAATTATTCCATGTCAATTTTGTGAGTGAAGATTGAAGTGCATCTGACAATTTTGGTGGCACAAGCAAACTTCCTCAAAATACACTACTTAAAGAAAAAAAAAGATTTTTGATATGAGAAACTAGGTCTTTATCCAGTTTGATAACATAATTCTCATGAAATAATTAAGAGGAAAATTAATTTTAGGAAAATGTGCTAAAACAAATATCAGATATATAACCTGAGGATTAATTTATTTAAATGTCAGGGTGATGTATAGAGGGGTTACAGTGACATTCATCAGGGAGTGGCTTCATTACCTCTCATACATTGTTACCCCATCCCACGTTTCTGAGGATAAATTACAACATACATAACCATACTGTTCAAAAACACGATTATAAATATATATATGCATACACATATGCATGTAAGCACATATACACAAAACCAATGGGCAACGGAAAAAATCAGGAAATGAAAGTAAAACCTTTCGTCAGATAAATGAAAGTGAACATATACCATATACCATTTACGATAGAGCAATTGCACTTAGTAGTGGTTAGGGAAGTAAACTATGATTGAGGCCAATGTTAAACAACACTAAAAGCTGTAAGAGAGTGAGAGATAAAATTTACCACCTGCATCATGGCACACAGACATCAGTGTTCTGATAAAACAGTATGCAGATAGAAGCTATGTATCATCTGGAAGGACTGAACTTTATAGATGTGTAAGAGAAAATGAGTGGGATGCTAAGATCAGCAAAGTAGAGCACACGAGAATCCTCCAACAGAATGCCTTCAAGTCAAGGTACAACAACCACAAGAAAAAAAAGATGATTGCCTAGCAGATTTATTGTCTAGTCCTGCATCAAACTTTACCTTGTTGTGGCTATCAAACCACTACACACAGGAAATTGATGTCCTTCCCTTGTGTATCAACGAGACTCTCGGGCCCTCTCTTAGCTCCCTCTTTACTTGCTAATCAAGTGATCGAACACCCAAAAAGCTGTTCAAGAAAATGGCTGTGACCAGGAGGAAGAACTGGGGGTCTTGGGTCCTGTGGTGGGATGGGGAAAGACCCTTCTGTCTAGGACATGCACAATCTCTAGTAAGAAAAGTGAACTCTCTGCATGTAAATTTGGGTGGCAGCTGAGACAGAGACGGGCATGATCACAACAGTCAAGATCACTCAGGGAACATGTCTGGCCATCACCACATTCCACACGCTCAAGGCCTCTGGGAATTTTGGTGGAAATACAGCCACTCTTGCCAGGGACTTAACAGGGCCATGCATACTCCAGCTGCAATGCCTCCAGTGTCGCTATGGGAGCAATTTGGATGCAGCACCAATGTTTTCCGAATTGCCAGACATGCGTACAAAGAACCTAGGGAAATTCCACAAGCAATGCCAGTCGTTCATAGTGACTTTCAAAGGCAAGGGTGAGCTCAGCCTTCAAACAGTGCCCTATTCAACACACACCAGTTAACTGCCAACATCAGTAGCTTAGACAAAAGTGAAGTATCTTCTTCCTCTATGTCAGTGGGTTTCCTTTCTTCCCTATTGAGTTTCGAGTTGTCTTCTCATCCCCCACCTTTCTTGTTTATCACTCTACTATTACTACTTCTACACACAGCAGACTTAGAATTTCTACATTTGTCTCAGAGGCTATTCTCTCCTTTGTTCTGTAAGCCCCTCAGCTTCCTATCCTTTCTTGGGGAAGAGTTGTTCCTTAAAAAATAATTTAAGTATCCAGTGGCTACTGACATTTTTAAGCTATTTAACAAAGTACTTTATGAAAGCAATATATTTTGATCAGGGTCGTGTTGATGATTTTGTGACTGTGTGTGTGTGTTTGCGTCTTCAGTGTGCTTTCTCTGCCTCTTTGGTAGTGTAGATGGAGAATCAGGAAGAATGCTCACTGAAGATACTCCACATGAAAACGGAAAGCAGTAAATGTCCCAATGCATCACACAAATCACACCAATCCCGAGAGTTAGGCAGAAAAAGGCATTTCGGCAAAGTTCAAAACTGACTTTGAAAATACCCAAACTGCTGAAATGCCAGGAAACAATCCCACTAAATTTTGGAACTCTATTGTTTTCAGGACACTATTTTGGAACTTTTTATAACCATTTATTTACTCATTCATTCATTTTATTGCCAGTACTGGGCCTTGAGCTCAGGGCCTAAGAACTGTCCTTGGGTTTTCTCAAGGCTAGAACCCTACCACTTGAGCCACAGCACCACTTCTGACTTTTTTCTATGTGTGTGGTACTGAGGAGTCGAACCCAGGTCTTCGTGCATGCTAGGCGAACACTCTACCACTAGGACAAACTCCCGGCCCAATTTTGGAAATTTTGATTGAAAACTGGACTTGTAAACCTAATGATGTACTTGCTCTCAAATCATGATCACCTTGTTTTATTCATGTGCAGGTATTTGCTAGCTTTCTGTTTTTCTTGCAGTAAGATTAAGTACTTCCGGAGTCCTGGAGCTGTATAATTCCCTCGACTATACAGCTGCCTGGACATCATGCCTCCAGTCTTCAGTGTCTATCTAGCCCCCAAGAAGAGACTGACAATAGGGGAAAATGACTAGTATTTTACATTTTCCAGAAGCCACCTCAGTTGCAAGAAGAATTGGGAGAATCGCTGCTGTCTCTTTGCCTCTCTGTAATCAGATAACTCAGTCTTGAATTTGATCTCTCACAATTAGGGAACACAGTGCTCCCTGCCCATCCTGTCTCCTACAAGCCTCACAGTTGTTCCAAGAATAGACACACAGGCCAAGGGGAGGACGCTGGACAGCTGCTTCTGGTCAAAGATCTGTCATGGACTGAAATGAAATGCAGTTTTCCAGACAAATCTTCTCTTGGCTGTAGCCTGTTCTAATACAGGTATAGCAGTAAAACTGTACAATTCCCAAAGAGGAAAAAGATGATCTGTTGTATAGAATTTAGTACTCAACAGTTCCTTCTGTAAATCCATCTGATTTATGCTGAAGGCAGGCTATTTTTATTTAAGCAAAGCCTAGTGTTTTATCACCACTACACTGCCATTTTTTTTATGGGAAGGATTATTTTCACAAAATTGAAGACAGGCTAACACTCAAAAGATCAGAAAGTATTTTAATTGCAACTCTCAAGGTGTGAGTGACATAGAGTTCCTTCTTCATCAGCTGTGTAATGTGCCTGTGGAAGTCTGAAAGTTTTGTCTGTGTGCGTGTGTGTGAATTTAATTTGATCATAGTTGGGTAAACCAGGAGTAGCTCACCTAGGAATATGGTGAATTTCGAGAAATCATTTAGAATAGACATGGCATACCATTGCAAACCATTTCAATGTGGGAAGACAAGATCCTGATTGCTTTTGCTCTTAGCATCTTCCCGAAACTCTGAGGGGTCTAACAAGGTAGCTGTTTCCTGTATGTTCAAAAATATAATCTTCTGACTATATGGAATACATACATTTGATTTAATCTTAATGAAACAGCCCATAGACATATCACTGTCAATTCTGCTTCTCGGGTTGTTTTTTTCCCACTGCTCCACTTTTTTCTCTACATCTGGTGTACTTCAATTGTATGTCAGAGTGCAGCAGCACAGCTTAGTGAGGGCACTGCCATTTTTCCCAAGGGATCCAGTCACAGGCCCTGCACGCTGTAAGACAAAGTTGTTTAGCTTCCCAAGTATGGAATGCAAGCCAGCCACTGACAAGCACATTGCTTCTAAATGAAATTGGGTAACAGGTTGTTTTGTTTTAGAAATGGTGGGGACAAGGTGGTTGGCTCTGATCCTCATTTGCCTAGCTTGGCGTATAAATCCCTCTATCCTGTCCTGGGTGCAAGGATCCATCTATCGTGCTGTACAAGCCAGGCACATGCCTGTAATCACAGCTACTCAAGAGGCTGAGATCTGAGGATCATGTTTCAAAACCACCTGGGAAGGTGAGACCATAAGACTAATTAGGTACCAAAAGATGCTGGAAGTGGGGCTGTGGCCTATGGGGTAGAGTGCTAGCCTTGAACAGAAACACTAAGAAACAGTGCTCAAAAGCCCTGAGGACTGGACCAAAAAGAAATGAAAAAGAAAAAAAAAATGAAAGCAAGCACTTTCTTCACAGCCAGATGTTCACCTGTGATGTTTCCACTTTTTTTTCATATATTTTTTTTGTAATTAATAGAAGGGTTACATGATATTTGCCAGATAGAAGGTGCATTAATTCACATACATTGATACCCTTTCACATGTCTTGGTCCCCATTTCCCTTCCCCCCACCCCCATCCCTCATCTTGTTTTCCCCCCTTCCCTATCCAAATTCAAATAAGCAAATACAAATATATCCGATATATCAGATAACAAAGTGAGATACTGTAACAATAAGAGATAACCAAGGGACAGCAAAAGAGACGAGAGATAACATAGTACATTAAGGACAACAATCATTCATTATATGATTTTGTTTCTATATCCTAGAAGTCCTTTCATTTAGCATCACACTATATGGCCTTATGTATCATTTCCACTTTTTAATAGTTACCATTTCTCTGCTGCTAAGCTTCCAAATGGTGGAAAAGCAAAGTTTGATTTGCTTTTCTCTAAAATTGTATCTCTCACTACTGTGTAGCTGTTATTACACTTTTCAAAATGTTTTAGTAACAGGGGTGATTGCCTTGCTATATTCTGTAGTATGCTTCCCATGACGTACACCGCAGGCTGTCGCTCTGGATGATAGGAGGCACGGCAATCCTATAAAGAGGGGACCGAAGATGGTTGAAGGAAGTGATGGAAACTTGAAAGGGGCTTTGTTTAAACCTGTGCCCACAAACCCAGTATGTTTTCAACACTGTAGAATATATACGGAGGCAGTGATAACTCTCATTCTAGTAAAGATTTAAAGGTCTGTATGTGTAAGTCCCTATTAGGCTCCATTCATAAAATGAAGAGTGAGGTGGGTAAGCCTGTCTGGGTAGAGATTTGAAGAAGCAAGGACACACACACACATGAACAGCAAATGTATGTGCAAACGTACACCACGTATCAACTGCACTTCACCCTGAACTCACTCTTCCTTCCCGTAGACCTGATGCTCCTTTGTTTTCCATGGGGGTGATTAAAAACTGGAATTCAGAAATACCAATGTACTATTGTGTCTCTATTAGGTGGTTAACTCAAATTCAGGTGAACAAAATGCAGAATCTCTACTCTTCCAATAACATCATGAAAGTTACTTCATGAGGAAGTACGGTTGAATGAAGCAAGGGTGGGACCTTGCTAATGTCCCTTGTTATTGTCTCTATTTCTCAGCAGAAAGGGCAAAAAGAACAGTTGCCATATCCGACATTTCCATGGGTACAATCACATTTACTCTTCTTTGGTCTTGGAGTTGGGACGACTTCCATAGGATCAGCATGGCTTACAAAGTTCTACCGTGACCCCCTCCCAAGGAAAAGACCCTTCTGCTTCCCTCAAAAAAAAAAAAAAAAGGACACACCACAGGCAGGTAACCATTTATTATGCTTACCGATTTGGAACCAACAGAAAGCTGTACAGAAAAGAGCTCTTAGAAAGAAGACAGATGGGCTTGGGTAGGACCAACTTTTATTAAAGAAGGAGGGACCTGGAAGTGAACTGATAGGGTTCCGGGAAGATCAGCGTATGATGTATCGTACATAAGGGACTTCGATGTCCTCTCCACTCTGGTTATTGCAACACAGCTCAAGTACCAGGGTCCGGACGTGGCGGCCAAGGTCTTGCTTCGAAACAGAGCTCACGATCTGGGTCATCCTGAGTCAGACAGCAGAAGATCAACGCAAAAATCAAAAGGTAGAGCAAAGAATTCCGTGAACCACTCTGAGTGGTACAGATGGAACCTCAGAATACTACAGAAGGCCTCCTCCTCCCTGCCCGGATACCAACTCACCGCTGATTCAACCGTTCCTTAAGCTTGGTAGCTGGCATAAACATGGAATAGAGCATAGACACACCTTGGGATAGCATGGTGATCTCCAACCTGTGCTCCTTCTGTGGAGAGGGGGAAAAGAGGAACAGTGGTTTCCGTGAGATGGACAGCACACAAGTGCTATCCCAGAGGTGGCACATGAAGGAGAATGAGCCTTACCTTAAAGTACTCTAGGAACTGCTTCAAGGTCATCTCCTCACCATTGGGCTGTATGCCTTGTACCTCAAAGCGATCCCACAAAGTCCACTCGTGCTCATAGTACTGAGGGACAAACAGGTGTGACAAGGGGTTACCCTAAGTGGCCCTACCATCTTATAGTGGGATCAGTCACACCCCTTTCCTTTCTCCAGAACCTTTTCATTTTCCATCCCTTATTCCAAGCAATTGAAAGAAACTCCTATAGTGACAAGAATGGTCACTCTTTCAGTCACCTAGCAGTTGCACTACATTTTCACTCAGTTACCTCCTCCTTTTTATTCAAACACAGTAGTCCAGACTTACTGTCCATAAAGGTATCTGAGGCGTGAGATTGATGAAGTGGGCTCCGCACACATATTAAAACTGCATTGCAAAAGGTCTAATATCCTGTTCTCAGGCCTAGAAGTGGTTAACTGAAATCACGCTCTTTCTCTCCTGTCTCTCTGAACCACCAAGAGACTTCTAGGAAATGACGGGTAAAATGGAAAGTGTTTAGGCTGACAGCCCTCCTACCCGGTGACGTGGAGGAGGAAGGGGTGCAGAGAAGCTGAAGAAGGGCAGGGCCAAGTTGATGAAACCGTTTTTATAGGACTCAAGCCGCTGGTGTCCCTGGACCACCTTGTACAACTCCAGACACACAAGGCCAACTACAGCTGCTGTGGTGGTGGCAATGGCAGGGATGATCTTCCCTGCGATCAGCTTGCTCTGTGTGTGAGAAAGGACAGGATCAGGAGAGATCATGGTTCAGAGAGGACAGAGTCTGTGCGAGGCAAGAAGTGTGGGAAACCCCAGCTTGGCAAGATGGGATCTGTACTGTCTTCACCTTATGCCGGTCTGCCGGGGAGATGTCATAGTTCTCTGCCCGAAGGTTGGATGCAGCCAAAATGAAATCCATGTGGAAGTTACTGTCATCATCCTGTTGGCAGTGAAAGAGACTTCTGTAGCCTTTGAGGAAGACAAACGTCTCCCACCCCAATTATATGCAAATACAGTGAACAACTGGGTTCCACCACAGGCCTAGACTCTTGAAAGACGTGGTGCATTTAACAACCCTCCTGTGCATTCCAAGACCCCTGTCCAGTACCTTTTCAAAGTCAATAGGACACATCTTGAATCCAGGGAGCATAACTGGACTTGGAAGGGTGGCCATGAGCTTTTCCAGGTAGACATCATCTGCGGAATGGAAGGGAAATACCGTCAGTACTGTCAAAAGCACCCAAGTGTCTGAAGTAGAAGGATAATCCAGGGAGGAGCAGTTATTTGGGCAGATAAAAATCTTGCAAAAGACAGGAATTCTTGAACAGAATAAACAGAAGGAGAGAGAAAACCACCCGACCAAAAGGACAACAAGAAATGGTTGAGGCCAGGTGCTGGTGGCTCACGCTTGTAATCCTAGTGACTCAGGAGGCTGAGATCTGAGGACTGCAGTTTCAAGGCAGCCCAGAGTATTACTGAAGTCTGTAAGACTCTTCTTATCTCCAATTAACCACCAGAAAACTGCAAGTGGTGCTGTGGCTTAAATGGTAGAGCACTATCCTTGAGCTGAAGAGTTCAGGGAAAGTGCCCTGGCCCATGGTTCAAAACCCATGACCCACCAAGAAAAAAAAAAAAAAGACGATTTCATTGTCAGAATCACAGATAGATGCGAGCTAACCCAGAAGGCTGTGTGGAACTGAGGTGTTAAAACCCATGCAGAATTAATCAAGGGAGCAAAGTGAACAAAACAATGAGACTACGCCTTAGATGTACAAGTATATGCAATTTTATGTAATTCTATTACATGCATACAGGAGACTACTACTTAGCCTTACCAGGCTAACGTGACTTCTAACACTGAGAACAATGATATGGACAAAGTCAGTAGGGAGTGGGTCTCCCTGACATCTGTCTAGGCACAACTGAGTCTACTTTACTATGTGAAATTAGCAAGACACACGAAGAAAGATCCCAGTACGATTTCACTTACATGCCACATCGAGATTCAGGGAACTGACATACACAGAAAGCAGAAGCAAGTTTCCAAGGACAATGAGAAGCAGAACATAGAACAAACCGTTTAATGGATATACAGTTTTCACTGTGTAAAAACATGAGAGAAAGCCCAGAACCCTGTCACACAGAAAATGTTGATACATTTGACACCGGTGAATACAAATCACGTAGAATTAAGAGCCAGGTAGAAAATCATATGTGTTTTGACTGAAGTAAGAACAAAGAATAAGAAATGGGAAATGTAAAGGAGAATTTCAAGTGAATTCAAAGAAAATGTAAGTGAAGCACTGGAATTGGAAAAATGGGGAAAATTCTGAAGAGCGAGATACAGTCGAACAAGAGCAGGGCTAAGGGATAAAATGATTGTTTACTCAAGAAAATGTAGAGAGGGAGAAACATGTGGGGGAGATGTATGTATTGAGGTAACACAGAAAAGAATGTCAGGAGCCAAGGTACTTGGGAAAGGAAACGTGGAAGAACGCAGGCTAGTGAAAAGTACAAGAGATAAGAAAGGCAAAGAAGAAAGAAAAGGAGTAACCTGATAGTTAATGATGGGGAAAGAGGGACACAGGGATGAGAGATGAGATGAAGGATATTACCATGTGAAAAGCATACAGAGAGGCACGTTTCGGGGTAGATGTGCAGACAGGAAGATGGGAGTGATCTGCAAGCACACACACCCAGCAAGGTATCAAGCAAGGGATCAGCCAAAGCACTGACCACAATCATCTTCCTTGCATTCCTGAAAAGAAAATTTCAAGGAGAAACACAGGAAAGAACACATAAAGAGGCCAATGCTAAGACAACAAGGAAAGAACATGCTAGACTGGTGTGGTCATGACTTAATTCCAGCACTTTGGACTCTAAGGCCGGGGGATTCTAGCTTTGAGTCAGCCTGCAACTCAAAAACAAGTTGGTCCAGTTTCAGTTCTCTTGCAATATTACAGTGGGAAACAACAACAACAAACCAATGGGAGTTTACCTCTACCAATTTGATCCTTCCCTTCTATAGAAACAACATGAGAGGCTCAAGGAGAAGGGTGTATGGAGAAAGCATGGCCACAGCATTGTAGAACATGACCCATGGCAGAAGACTACTGAGGAGGTTTAGATAAGATGGGACAGGTTAGCTTGTGACTTCCGGACAAGGGTCCAAACACGCTCACCAACAGAAGCACTGCTGCTCTGCAGCTCCTGGTCAGAAACATGGATCTTGATGCCAGACTTGGGGGTAAACGTGGGGACCTGAAGGGACTGTATGAACGTGGCCACGGCAGCACGGTCCCGAGAACCTGTCAGTCCATACGTCTGGGCGAACAGGTTGGCAGCGGCCATCACATAGTCCAGATGCAGGGTCTGGGGGAGAAAGCAGCATAATCTAGGATGCACAGTATCTGCCCACTTCTCTCCCATCCAACTGCCACTAGATGCTTGGTGGCCCCACTGGGGGAGAGGGACTTACGTTATTCACATCAAAGATGAGTGGATGGGGACAGCGTTTGGGCCCAGACCAGAACAGCGCTCCTGAGCTTGAAAGCTATGAGAATACAAAGTTTGGGTGGGGGAGGGGTGTTTGTTGTTGCTGGATTCTATTTCTTACAGGTTACTTAAGAGAAGACTCTAGGAATCCTGACTTGTCGTCTGGTTCCTTGATGTCCAAACTCACTATTTCTAGCTCTTCTTACGGGGTCGCACACACACAGCTTGTTAACAAACTCGAGGACTTGTTATTTTGTGCAAGTACTTACCACTAGGCCAAACTCCCAGCCCTAATCTTAATAAATGGAAATAGATCTTCATAAATCTCCTTTGAGATCAACATTCATCACTCGATTGATCTGGACATGTTGGTATGGACAGGAAATGTACAAGGCTCAAATGCAGCTGAGACCAGATTACACACACACACACACACACACACACACACACACACACACTCACCTACCTGTTGTCTGTAACTTAAAAATGCCTCAACTATACCATGGACAGCTCTGTTAATGAAGCATGATCCAGCCCTCACTAACATGCATTGAAAATGATGGACAGGGCAGGGAAAGCCCTATTTGAGCACACAGGACAAAACCGTGTATTTACAGAAAGCACCAGCTTAAATAATCATGGTCCTACGGAGGGTAGCAGCATGATTGCCTTGGTCCTCTTTCCTGGAAATGGTTACGATTAAGATACACAAGAAACATCCCATACCTGGTCAGGAGGGAAGTTGAACAGTAACTGCTGGATGTTGTCGGAATACTGGGTGTGCCAATGCTGGTAGGCCCATGTCACACAGTCAGACCAGTTGTGGGGCAACTGCAGCACCAAGCTGCGCTCTACTACCTCCAACACCTCCAAAGGCTGGTTCCCTGCCAGATTCAGCGTCTGATCCACAAACTTCGAGTCCCTATCAAAGGTTTGAGAAAAAAAATAGCTCTTGCAATGATAGTCACACATTTCTTCATTCAGAACATCGGTTACTATAGCGTCAAATTTCCAATGTTGCTCAAAATACTCCATAAACAAAAAAATGAAAGAAATGCTAACCTATGAATTCAATGAAATGAATAGTCTCCCACTACCAAACCAAACAGAATTATATGAACATCATCAAAGTTACAGACACCATTCTCTGACAAAAACACAGAAACATTCTCAAGGAAATTTTAGAAAATAAACACACTGACAAGATCATGTGCTATGCATGACTTATTTGGGATATCTTCCAGAGATGCAAGGATAATACCAACGAATAAACAGAATCAGATCGTCAACATAATACCAACTAATAAACAGACTCAACAGGTCACCAGGCACAAAGCATGTAATCATATAAATTCTTGAAGAAAATAATGGCCTTGATAAAATTCAACATTATTTCACAATATGAGCTTTAAAGAAAGTAGGAATAGAAGGATTATCTCTACATGTCATTATCTGGTAAATCTACAAAATCTACAAAGTCTCTAGCCAACAACATTCTACACTGAAGAAGCTACTGAAAGCAATTCCTCTAAACCCCTGAACTCTTCCACTACTCTGATTGTTCTTAGAGTAAATAACAAGGCAAGAGACATGTAATAAACAGAAATAGGAAGGAAAGAAGTCAAGTCATCCCTGTGTGCAGATATGATCCTATACCTCGGAGTTCCTTCAGAGGCCCTCAAAAACTCCCACATCTCATCCACATTATGGGCATGGTTGTAGCATACAACACCAACACAAACCAATTAGCAGTACTTACAAATTCACAACAAAAACTGAAAAACTTCAAAAAGAAAGGAACAAAAGTATGAGAGGCTGCAAAGACTGCTATGTTCATGGATAGCCCAAAGTAGTTCAAGAGGTAGACTCCCTGTGTAGCAAACAGGAGTTTCAAGCCAAGTATGGCGAAAAAGTAACAAAAACTGAAAAGGATAAACACACAGAATTTAAAAGATGATGCACAAATGGCCAATACACACATACAGAAATGTCAATATCCCTAGCTATAAAAAATGCACAGCAAAGATGGGGGTGCCTGTAGTCATACATACTCAATAGTTCACTAAAGTCAATGAGATTCTTATCTCCAATTAATCACCAGAAAACCAGAAGTAGTGCTAAACAAAAACAGCCTGTGCCTAGTATCCTAGCTACTGGATACTATGCTTGACTGGAAGAGTACCATGCCAGCCATGAGTAAAACAGCAGGCTTTGGGTTCCAAACTTAGTACCAGTACACACACACACACACACACACACACACACACACACACCCTAAAGACAGAGCTACCATATGATCCTACCTGACACGCTATTCTTAGGCATGTGAGTCAATGTAAGACAAAGTTCCAGAGAGATACTTTCACACTGCTATTCAGCAGAGCAATATTCACAACAGCCAAACTATACTTAATCAACCTTTGTGCCAACAATTGGTAACACAAGCAAATGGGGTATAAAATGTAATTATCTGGTCATGAAGAAGAATGAAAAGAACAGAGCTAAAATAAGAAAATACTATTGCTACAGTAGTAGTAGTGATTATTACTACAATTAATAATGTGACTTCAATTTCCAATAAGGACTGATGACAGGGGAGGGGAACTAGGAAGCAGAAAGAGTAGGAAAAGAAAGAGTGATACAATTAATGTGTACACATGTATACACAGAACACAATATGATGCACATGTATATACAAAATACACGTGTATATTTGTGTATGTACATACATAGAAACATATACACATACATAAATATGGTGTATACATATGCCTATGAATATGTAGGTATTAACATATGTGATGCAATAACAATGGACACCTAAAAAGGTAGGGAGGCTAGAAGGGAGGGGGGTTAATAGAGTATAGTGGGGAGGAGTGAATTTGATCAGTATATGTGCTCACGATGTGTAGAAAAAAAAATAAAAATGGTTATTGCTGAGTATGCCAAAGATAAGGAGAAGAATTTTGATGACGTACATGAGGTACTGGTTAACGATTTCTGCCGGCTTCTTGAAAAGTCCTTCAAACTCGTCCCGAGCCCACTGCAGACAGAGCAAACAGAATTATGCAGTGTACTGGCTGACCATATATACTGCTGTAGCTATCACAAAGACCATCAGGAAATGGCTAAGAGGAAAAGCACACATTACTTCTGGGTAGGAGATCACAGAAATCTCTCAAACACAGTTCCCAAAATAAATTTCCCTCATATCTCACCTGCAACTTAAAAAACAAAAATAAAAAAAAACAATGACCTTGACCTGCACAAGTATTTACATGTGAAAACATAATAACTGTTTTATCGTAAGCACATCAATGAAAAAAGAAAAAATACCAACACTGATAATCAACTTTTACAGTTCCTGGGCTTTGTGCAGGAGATAGGACAGAAATTTGTATGTGGCTTATTTTAGGAGGTGTCTAAGATTTACACAATTACTGAAGCTGGCAGCTCTAGGCTCTGCATATTCAGACTCAAGTCCAGTTCTCCCTACATTACCTGCCTCTGTGACTTCAGCAGGTGTCCAGGAAACAACCAGGCCTCGGTCTCTTTTAAAAATAACAACTGCAGGGCCAGGAGTTTGGTTCACTGTTAGAGTGCTTGCCTAGCATGCAAGAACACTGGGATTTAATACTACATACACAGAAAAGCCGGATATGTTTCAAGTGGTGGACAAAAGCTTTGAGGAAAGCCCAAGGGCAGTGCTAATGCCCTGAGTTCAAGCTCCAGGACTGAAAATTTTTTAAAAAGAAAGAAAGGAAGAAAGTCCTTAAAATAACATTTGCCCTGGGCCAGGAGTTTGGCCAAGTGATAGAGTGCCTGCCTAGCGGTAGTGACTGTCAAGCAAGCACAAAGACCTAGGTTCAATTACTCAGTACCACATACTTAGAAGAAAATAAAAACCAGAAATAGTAGAGTTCTATTCTTCAGAAGGGCCAAGGACAGTGCTCAGGGCCTGAAGTCTAAGCCCCAGGACTGGCAAAAAATAAAACTTGCCACAGTATAAATATGCCGTATGTCTATGGATAGATGACATACACTGAATGTGAATTGCACATATAGAAACTGGGATGACAGACCAACTGCTGAGTAAATTTTCAGCAACACTTAGAAAATCTAAATGTGTATAGGAAATCTTTAAAACAGTAAAAGGAATAAAGGTACCACAGCATTAGCTGTTTGTAAGGATGAGATCTGGAGCTAGCATAAGCACAGTTTTATGGTCCCATTTCAACAAACATCTGGATGTGATGGCACACTGTGACCATGCAGCTAAGACAGAAATCAACAGAAGGATCCAAGTCATACCCAGGCTCAGAGTGAAGCAAAAATTGAGACCCTGCCTCAAAACAAAGCAGAGCAAATGAGACTGGGAAATAGAGGTCAACACATGCCTCATAAGTACAAAGTCTCCCCAATTCACAGGCCACAACCACCAAAAAGAGAGAAAAATATTCTGAAATTTATTTGTAGTAGAAAAGCACTGAATGCATGGAAACATCCTCAATCTCCAAGCTGGGTACCACTGGCTCACACCTGTAATCCTAGCTACCCAGGAGGCTGAGAGCTGAGGATCATGGTTCACGGCTAGTCTGGATAGGTACATTCATGGGACACTTAGCTCCAATAAGCTACTCAGAAAAAGCTCAAAACGGCCCTGTGCCTAATGTGGTAGAACCTAGCCTTAAGCACACAGAGGCTCAGGGACAAAGCACAGGCCCTGAGTTGAAGCCCCAGAACTGGTAAAAAAAAAAAAAAAAAAAAAAAAAAAACAACAACAACAACAAAAAAAACCTCTCAAAATATCAACATTCTCTATTTTCAGATATACAACAAATTATATCTTTTATATACTTTCAGACAAGAAAAATGGGGAAAAAAATAGAGAGGGCTTGGAGATGTGGCATGAGAAGGAGGTAAAATCCAAGGACCCAAGATGAAACCCCAGTACCACTCAAAAAACAAACACCCACAACTAAAGAAAATAATTTCTAAAATTTTAGGTTACCAGTGCAATCTCACAAATTTGAATAGTAAAACTAATAGTCATGGATTTTCCACATCTGAAGATAAAGGGCTTGGTCGCAAAGACATCATCCACCTGTCTACTATCACTTCCACCCCCATTCCTGAGCTTGTTTACCTGCAGGGTGTGCTCGATAGCATTGGGGAAGTTCTTCAGTGTGCAGATAGGGACAGACTTCTCAGGAGGGTCCTGGCTAGAACTGTAGGACTCAGTCAAGTAGGGGATGACCACCTGCACATTGCCCTTGGTGCCCAGAGTGCCAGATTCCAACAGAGGCTTGCGATAGTACACACAACGGCGGTCCACATATAAGCCTTCACGGAGGAGATAGAAGACAAGTATGCACACAGGAGGAACATTTGGGTGAGACAGGAAGACAACCATTCCTCCATGCCCTCTTTCACATCTCTGCCCTCATCCTAACCCACCAACCACCAAACTTACGAGCATCCACGTTGTCCAGAGCATTGGCCACACCATCCAGGTTTTGGAAGAAGTCATCATCATAGACATGCTCTGTGTCAGGGCCCACATGGTTCTGGTGGCTCATCACCCTGATGAGGGGATTAATCTGGCGCACTGCTGCTGCAGCCGTGTCAGACTTCAGTTTCTGGGTGGCAACAAGGAAACAGAGATGTTTCCCACTTACACTCTTATTCTTAGGGCAGATTTACCTAATGATGGTTCCAAGTTGACCAAGCTCCTGAGTAAGAGACAGCAATACCTAAAACAATGTCTCAAGATGGTGGCAGGAGGAGAGAAGAAAAGGAAACAACTCACACAATTAATCAATGGATCAGACTCAACACACCATCTCATGTTTCTGTTTTAGTTAATGCAACCCAGAGTTGTGTGACGTTCCCCCAAAGAAAACCAAAGTGGTAGTACTAGAATAAGCAGAATCCCCCCGAAACCCAAGTTACCACCCTTATTTGAGGTAAATTCTCCCTTCAAATGCTCTCTTACATTCTTATACCCATTCTGGGTCTTTGAACAAATGCACATTCCCAAGCAGCCTCCCCTGTCCACACTGCACAAGAGCACCTTCCATGTCACCTCTAATTTCTCTGTTTTGTTTCTCAGTAAGCTTTTGTACTTGTTGGAATCTAACAGTAAGTCTGTACCTAGTCACCATTATTTGTCTATTGCGGCAGTCAAACAAGTCTTAAAAAAAACAACAACAACTTCCAGAAGAAGTCTTATGTGTGCCCCGATGTGTATGAGTGCATGCTGGTCCTGAAGTAGGAAGCCAGGGGCTAGATCCTGTCATCCATGACATTTATTCCTTAAAGCTAGCATTCTACAACCAGAGCCACGCTTCTCCTTCTGGCTGTTAGGTGGCCAGATGGGAAATAGAATCACAGAGTTCCTGCCCAGGCTGGCTCTAAACAGTAATCACCAGGTTCAAGCTATGACTGCAGGAACAAGCCAGCAGCACATATCCCAGAAAGTGCTTTTGTTAGATGTGTACTCATTCTTGCCCAAATGATAAATTTAAACACAATACTAGAGAGTAGCTCATTCAAAGACGCAGTATGTAAGACACACACACATACGCATGTACACAGAAACAATATGATTCTAACGACTGTTTCATGGGATAATGAAAGGAAAGAAAACAATAGAGAGGATAAAGGGAGGGTGAATAAATTTCAAAAATCAGCGCCACTAGTCATGAATACTGAACAAAATAATCTTAATGAAAGAGGCCATGTCTGTGGCATAATGGCAGAGTGCTTGTGTAGCATGCATGAAGCCCTGGGCTTGCCTCCTCGATACCACATACACAGAAAAGGCTGGAAGGGCTCAAGTGCTAGAGCCCTAATCTTGACAAAGCTCAGGGACAGTGCCCAGGCCCCAGGGCTGGGGGGGAAAAAAAACCCAAAAAGCAACATAATGAAGGAAGTTGCTGACCAACATGGAGAGGGAGGTAGGAAAGGAGAAAGGAATGGACAGAACCATTCTGGTTAAAATGCAACATGTAGAGATTAGATGGTGAAACACTTGATCCAACAACTGATATGCCCTTTAAAATAAAAAGAAAGGAAAACAAACCTCAAACAGGCTCTTGGGGTTGGATACCTCTGAAAGATAAGAGGATAAAGGTACATGGTAAATGAGGATGAACTTGATCAAAGAATGCCTTTGTGTACTTAGGGAAACAGAACACAGAATTTCCCTGAAACATTTTTAGAAGGGTGGTGGGGAAAAAAGAAGGTGATGAAAGAAATCAGTGTGGCTTCTTAGCAGAAAGAACAGCGCTGGAGGAATTTCAATTCCAAACTTTAGACTCTATTACAGAGCTATAATTCTCAAAACAGCTTGGTACTGGCACAGGAACAGGCCTGAAGACCAATGGAATAGAACTGAGGAACCAGATATTAAACCACCTAATCTTTGACAAGGGAGCCAAAAAAATAGAATGGAAGAAAGACAGCCTCTCCAACAAGTTGTGCTGGCAGAACTGGTTAAGCACCTGCAGAAAACTAAAGTTGGATCCTTCTTTGTCAGCCTGCACTAGAATTAACTCCAAATGGATCAAAGACCTGGAGGTAAAAGCTGACACACTGAAAACTCTACAGGAAGGAATAGGGGATACACTAGGCCTCCTTGGCACAGGTCGAAACTTTCTTAATAAGGACCAAGAATCACAACAAATCAGAGAAAGGCTGGATAAGTGGGACTGCATTAAACTGCAGAGCTTTTGCATGGCAAAGGACATAGCTACTAAACTAATCAGGAAGCCTACAGAGTGGGAGAAGATCTTCACCAACCAAACAACGGACAAAGGCCTCATATCTAAAATATATCAACAACTCAAAAAATTGAATCACTCCAAAACTAACCTCCAAAGTAACAACCATCCCATTAAAAAATGGGCCAAAGACTTAAAGAGAGTCTTCTCTGAAGAAGAAACCAAAATGGCCTCTAGACACATGAAGAAATGCTCAACATCTCTGGTCATAAAAGAAATGCAAATCAAAACAACTCTAAGATTCCACCTCACTCCAGCTAGAATGGCCAGGATCAGGAAAACGAATGACAACAGATGCTGGAGGGGATGTGGCCAGGAGGGATCACTACTACACTGTTGGTGGGAGTGCAAACTCGTTCAACCACTATGGAAAGCAGTGTGGCAGTGCCTCAAAAGGCTAAACAGAGAACTCCCCTATGACCCAGCAATTCCACTACTTGGCATTTACCCAACCATCCAGAAACAAGGACATACTAAACCCACTAGCACAACAATGTTCATTGCAGCACTATTCACCATATCAAAGATATGGAACCAACCTAGATGTCCCTCAGTTGATGAGTGGATCAACAAGTTGTGGTATTTGTACACAATGGAATTCTATGCTGCTGTCAGAAAGAATGACATCGCCCCATTTGTCAGGAAATGGAAAGACTTAGAAAAAATCATATTAAGTGAAGTAAGCCAGACTCAAAGGAACTTAGGCTCAATGGTTTCCCTCATTCGTCATAATCAGTAGAAACCTTGGGCTCTACTAGCAGAGATTTGCAATAGAGCAAAATCTTGATACATAAGGACATATAATGTGAAGCTAATTGAAAGGACCTTCAGGATAGTGAAACAAAAGCCATATAATGAATGAATGTTGTCCTTAATGTACTATGTTGTCTCTCATCTCCTTTGCTGTCCCTTGGTTATCTCATATTGGTATAATATCTCACTTTGTTATCTGATATATTGAATTTATTTGTATTTGGATATTTGAAATTTGATAGGAAGGGGGGAAAACCAAGACGTTTGGGGGGTGTGTGGGGGGGAGGGAAACGGGTACCAAGACATGTGAAAGGGTATCAATGTGTGTGAATTAATGCACCTTCTATCTGGCAAATATCATGTAACCCTTTTACTAATTACAATAAAAAAAAGAATAAAAAAAAAAGAAATCAGTGTGGACAAGATACACCGTATGCATGTAAGCTGATGGCACAATGGGAAATTCCCTAGTAGCACTAAACTATGGTAATAAAAATTAGCATATACTCGTTTGAAAAGTAACCTGTCACTGAATCACAGGAAACTTCCTGTAATTTTCTTCCAATTGACAAATGCAGTTTGAATGAAAAAACACTCACTATCTTAGGCTGTTGTGTCTTGGTGGTTCTGGGGTTTGAACCTATAACCTATATGAGCAAGTACAGCATGTGAGGCAATCCCCAGTACTTCCCGGTTCAGTCACATTTCACAAAAGGTCCTGGGTCCTGAGGCCAGCATGGACCACCATGCTTATAACTATACTCAAACCACTAAGACCTCACTATGTCAGGATTATTCTTTGAGATTAGAATCTCACTAACTTTATACCCTGTTGGCCTCCAACCTACGTCCTATCACTGTCCCCCACTATCTTCGATGTCACATCTGAGCCATCCTACATGACATCGCTATCATGTGGCCTCAGCAAGGGCTACCAACCAGGAGTCAGGATATACTTTGAGAACGTCTTCAGTTACTATGCAATCTTCGTGCCATTACAAAGCCTGGGAACGGCTATTTTGGCTCCCTTACCTATTCTAAACGTCTAGGTCCTAGAATGTAGCATTTAAAACAAATCAAGCAAGAGCAAGTGAAAGTAGCCTTTCCTAGAAAAGTCTGCTACAGCCTTACCATATGCCCATTTTTCTACTGTCCAAGAATCAAAGAAAATACATAGTGAGGAAGGAGTTATTAAAAGCTTGACAAGTCAGAGGAAGCAATATGATGCCAAAACAATAGGGAGCCAGCCTAGCTCTCCCACAAAAAGAGAGAATCAGGGAATCCCAGGAGCCAACTATCTTAAGAAATCAACAACTACAAATTTAAGAAGCAACAGATAAGTATACAAACCACAAAAGAAACACAGATAAATCTTATATAATTCAGGTAAAGCTTATATCCAACACTCTTAAAAAATCAGAAAGGTGAGGACCCAACCACCCCCCCCCAACCCCTTGCCTCCGAGATTCGGCTGATGCCGGGCAGGAAGCCCTGAATGCGAGCAAGCAGCAGAATCCAGATGCAGGAATCCCACACAGACTAGGCACAAACACCACAGACAATGGCTGAGACCAGATGGGAGGTGAACGACCCTTCAACACCATGGAGCAGCTCACAGCCAAACCCCCAATGAGTAAGTAGCCCACTGGCTTCCCCCAAACCCTCCTGGAAAGCAGAGCTGGTGGAGAGCTACAAAACTTAAACCCATACCCCACTCAACCCCACCCAAGAAAGATTGGCAAGTGGGGGGGGGCGCGCAAGAAATTCAGAATCATGTCCCTTCCTCCAACAGCCCCCTTCCCAGGCCTAAAAACAGGTGTGGAGGTGTTCCTGCTCACACCTGCTCAACAGCCTCCTCCTCCGCAGGCCACTGAAACTGGAGACTAAAAGGGGCTAAGACCCTGCAGTTCCAACCGTGGGTGGGGTTATGTGGAGGCACACCTGCTTCTGAGTAAGCCAACATTTAGTGGGGTGCTCTCCTGCCAGGAGCCTCTGGCAAGCCAGCACCAGGGGGACCTCCCAATCGAGTTACAGAAAAAAACACAGCCAAAAGCAATCCTGTACCTCTGACGGAAATCAGTGGTGCACTCTGCCCTAGAACGGAAAAACAGAAAGAGCTGGGAAAGTAACCGCGAAACACAGCGGGGGGAAATGGAGGGCAGACCAGCAAGGGCCGAACTTGCACTTTGAGAACCAGAAAGGCGTGGCTCCACCCTCAGATCCCACATCCTCAGCTGGGCCCTGCCCCTGGGAACAGGGCTGGAAAACTAGTAGTTGGGCTCGCTGAGACCACCTAGGTGCATAGCTGCACACAGCCTTAGGAACCTGAGGACACATCAGCAAATGCTGCAAGCTCAGATGCAGGCAGCAACAGAACTAATGTGGCTGAGAACCACACATATACACAGATACCCAGAACCATGAGCCCCAAGTAAAGACCATTGCCTACTGACCACAAAGCAAACTCCCACAAGGCGGCAGACATCACAGTGACAAATCATGAAATAGATAAACAATCAAAGTCCACACAAATACCAAAAGGAAACAAGAGTGAAGGAATGAAAGAACTGTCACCATCCAAAGAAATGACACCTGAAGAGACTTGAGACATGACTCTCTCCAGGGAGATACTGTGGGCATGACTAAAGAGATTAAAGCAGAATTTCAAAAACAATTCCTGGACCACACATGATGGGCTCAATGTCCACAATGCAAACTGAAAGCAACAGATTGACTGAGATGGAGTCCTATAGGACATTAGGAACAGAAGATAAAACACAAGCGCTAGAAGAGTGAGTCATCAGTCTGGAGAAATCTGTCAGAATTCAACAAAGAGAAGGCCAAGAATTGGCAGGCACAGCCAAGAAATCTAATCTTCCTATAATACAAATTGATGAGGGGGAGGAGTTTGAAACAAAAGGAATGCGACACTTATTCAGCAGAGAACTTCCCCAACCTCAAAAGGGAAAGTCTCACATTACTGAAGCCTTTGGGACGGCCCACAAAGCTGGCCACAGAAGGAACTCCTCCGGACATCTCATAGTAAAAAACATTAGACCTGAATATTAAGGAGCTGATCTTAAATGCCACTAAAACAAAGAAAGAGATATATACTACAATGGAAAAAAAATTTAGAATCACTGCAGACCTCTCCACACAAACCCTAAATGCTTGGCAAAATATCATCCATGTCCTGAAGACCAACAACTGTCAACCCAGACTGATATATGCAGTGCAATGCATTTACAATTAAGAGAGAAACAAAAATATTTCATTCCAAAGGGAAGCTGTATGAATATATGCTCAGTAAACCACCATCACCTATAAATCAGAAAACACAAAAGGGGAAAAGAGCAAGAGAGACACAGAAGGAAAAATAAATAATGACCAAGGACGCTAATCACTTTTCCATAACTTCCCTAAGTGTGAACAGGCTGAACAATCCAATCAAAAGACACAGAACAGCAGATTGGCATAAGAAACAAGACCCATCAATATGCTGCGCCAAGAGACCCACCTCACTGCCAAAGACAGAAACAAACTCCAAGTGAAAAGCATGGAAAAGAATTTTCTACCGCAACGCACTGTGCAAAAAAGCAGGAGTAGCAATCATAATCTTTGACCAAATTAACTTCTCAGTAAAATCAGTGCATAAAGGTAACGACGGCCACAACCCATTTGTATAGAATATTACAATTATAAACTTTTATTCCTCCAATGTGGGAGCACCTAAGTATATCAAGCAAACTTAAGTTACAGAACAAGGTAGACTCACACACAGTCATAGTAGGAGACTTCAATACACCACTCTCACCAAAAGACAGACCAAAAGCTAACCTAAATGACACCACAGCCCAGCTGGGCTTACCAGGGTATACTCACAGAGTCTTCTACCCAATGGCAAAACTTTATACATTTTTCTCAGCATCCCATGGAACACACTCCAAAGTAGATCATGTAATAGTACATACAGAAAACTTAGGCAGACACAAGAGGACTGATATAATCCCCTGCATTCTATCTGATCACAGTTGAATCAGACTAGTTCTAAACAACATAGTAAAGGGTAAAAAAAAAATTCATACACTTGGGAGCTGAACAATACACTTCTGAATGACTCCTGGGTTACAGAACAAATCAGAGAGGAAATTCAAAACTTTCCTGACTGTAATGACAATCAAGATACATCACAAACAGCAGTATTAAGGGGCAAATTTATTACACAAGGAGCCCATATTAAAAAGACAGGAGAAGCTCATGCAAACAACCTAAAGAAAGAAATTGAAGTGCCTAGAGGAGCAAGAAAAAGTTAATTCTGAAACAACTAGAAGGACAGAAAAAAACAAAAGTAAAATCAGAAATATCAGAAATTGAAATAATGTCTACCATACATTAAATTAATACAGCAAAAAGTTGATTCTTTGAAAGAGTCAACAAAATGGACAGACCCCGGGCAACATTAATCAAATAAAAAAAAAAAAAAGAAGAGGGGAGACTCAAATAGACAAGATTAGAGATCCTATGGGAACAATCACGACTGGTGGGAATGTAAACTAGTGGAGGTTTCTTAAAGAACTGAAAATAGACCTCCCCTATGAGCCCACCATACCACTCCTGGGCAACTAACCTGAGCATCATAACCCAGGACACCTGCTCAGTTATGTTCATCTTTGCACTGTTCACAATAGCCAACCAATGGAAACAACCTAAGTGCCCTGCTGCAGATGAACAGATACAAAAAATGTGATATATATACACACAGTGGAATTCTACATAGCCAACAGACAAGAGAAAGCAATGGCATTCAGTGGGAAGTGAATGAAGCTAGAGCAAATCATGTTGAGTGAGATAAGTCAAGACCAAAGGAACAAAAAGCACATGGTATCTTTAGTATGTGGATACTAGATTCAAACAGTACAAGAGCAATGACCCAATATTTGGGTACTCAATGTTGTGGACATGATCTTGGAGATATAAACATAACCACATTGGGGCAGAGAGTTTAGCCTAGTGGTAGAGTGCTTGCCTAGCATGCACGAAGACCTGGGTTCGATTCCTTGGTACCACATGCATAGAAAAAGCCAGAAATGGTGCTGTGGCTCAAGTGGCAGGATGCTAGCTTTGAGGAGGAACAATGCCCAGTCCAAAGTTCAAGCCCCAGGACTGGCAAAAAAAAAAGTGCTAAAATAATCATAACCACACAGACATAAAAATCTATGATGAGCTATATGCTCTACAGACATATATACTCTATAGACAATGTTTTATTACATAAATTAATATATACCTATGACATACAAACACTGATCTTAATTTTAATTATGTTCTAAAGTCTAAGTGCCAGTGATAGCATATAGAGATTCCCTTCTTGAATACTTGTTTATTAAACATGACCTTTGAAATATGAAGTAGAAATCAATGCTAATAAACTCTTTAATTTAAAAAAAAACTGACAAGTCAAAGAACATAAATATTCACTAGAAATCTGCCTAATTTTAGGTTGGAAGGCAAAAGAAAAGAAATGGGATTAAGGTTGGAAAGCAAGAGTAAATCTGTTATAAAGGGACAGGGATGGGAAACAAGAAAAAGAGAGCTAGGGAACTCTAATCTATCATCACTCACTGTGACATCCCAGGGACGGAAGAGAAACTGTCGGTTCAGATTGGACTTCTCAATGGTGTCCATGTCTGTAACTGTGATTTGCCCATCTTCCCCACAGCCGAGCCCAATCATGGCAAAGTTCTTGAGCAGCTCACAGCCAAGAGCACCTGCACCCACCTGGAAAGTAGAAAAGGGTCTAATCAGAATGAGTGAAGGCAACACAAGGCCTCCCACTACCATTCTCTTGCACTGCAGAGTTCCCAGAAGGTAAGATGCAGATCCTGGGGCCATAAAATCCCACGGCTGCCTGAGAGAGGAGTCATTGGGCAAGGGAAAGTAAAGGATGCTTCAGGCTAGAATCAAGACCAAAGCCCAGAAAGAATGGGTGGTCCACGATCAGGAGACGAAAACAATGAGGGGCCAACAGTGTCATTCACCAGGAAGTACTTCTGCTTGCCAAGCTTCTCTTGCAGGTCTGACCCAAATACAGCCACTTGTCCATCATAACGGTTCTGACGCTGGATCATGTGAAAAAAAGGCAGGTTAGTCAGGAGCTTTCCCAGAGATAGTCCCTCCCATCCTACTGCCTCTCACTGACATACCGGGAGACACCGGTCTTCCATGAAGGCTACTTTCTCCTCAGGGAGACATTCCAGGGCATCAAAATATAGCCACTGCCGGATGGGCATGAACTTTCCAGAACAGGCCTATGGAGTGAAGGCCATCCATCCAGTCAAAGGGACAGGCACAGGGAGATCACAAGGGTCAGGAGGGTGCCTGGATCACATCAAGACATGCCCTTCCCCACCCGTGCTGACCTTCATGACCTCCTGGGCAGCCAGGCCTCCAATGAAGGCATTCATGGGTGCCAAATCCCCAGCAGCCACATAGGACAGCTTCCGGATGAGATCTTCATCCAGATTTTCCTGCTGGACTGCCGGTGCAGCTTGAATATTCACAGCTTGTGCTAGGGCCACCAGTTCTGCTGCATCCTCCTGGTGGGTCAGGAAGACCAACAGAGAACCCCTCATATTACCATGGCAGTCGCAGTAGGGAGGAAGAGCAGAGGGAAGCACAAGCATGACAGAGCTTCAAGCCAGGGAGCCTGAATGGCTCTCCTACCCACCCGCCTACCTCATTGTGGGGCCGAGGTGCCCTGCTGTGTTGAGCACAGAACTGATGGAGAGCCTGGAAGCCAATGTGCAGCTGAGCAGGGCGAGAATACTTGGCAAAGTCGGTTACCACAAAGTCTGGATCTGCCAGTGAGGCTCCTAAGGACTTCTGTGGAAAGCGAGGTATTAAGACCAGAAGTGTGAAAACAAAACTAACCCATCAACTGGAAATGCCTAAAACACCAGCTTTTCTTCTAATCTTCACTTCCCCATACTCACAAAACCAATCTTCTGAGATACTTTCACTTGACTGACAATGCCTCCACGAATATAGTCAGAGAAGTTGGAGGTGTCACAGATACTAAACGTGTACGGACCTGGGGAAAAACAAAATATGGACAGACAACTGGTCAGATCATGCACTGTCCCTCTTTCCCTTGTAAATTCAGTGGCAAAATCAAGACAAGAACTGGACGAGCCATTTTGTCCTACCTAACCCATTACCAGTGTTCTTGACCAATTACTAATACTCAAACCATCTCCCATCTGATTGCATGCCTACACTATTGTTAGCACTTAAGAGGCTGAGGAAGGGGTATTATTTGATTTGAGGCCAGTGGGCCTATTCAGAGGGATGCTGTGTTAAAATGTTTACACCCACTAACCAGTAACAGCAACAACAAAAAATGAAGGCTAAGATTATGGTTCAAATGATAGACTGCTACGAAGGTATAGACTTTGCATCAAAAGTTTAGTATCAAGAAAGATAAGGAAACACACCAGCCAACACTCTCTCTTCTGCCCTGGATCTAGGCCAAAACCTACACAGACCACATGTATTAAGTGTCAGCCAGAAGGCATTCTGGTTGTGTCAAGCTTCTTCCCTCTCCAGTTTGACTGTCACCTTCAGACCTTGAGACCAAAAGACTATTCAGCTCAGACCCAAAGGGGCTTTTCCACATGCTCTTATGGTTCAGTACAAATGACAGTATTAGCTTTCTATTATATCCCCAACTGACCAAACATGACTCAAAATTCTGTCTTCTCAAAATTCATGTCTTTTCTAACCACAATCTAACATCTCACCTCCATTTCCCCTCACCACAGACTCTGTAGACATTGTTTCCTTACCAGCAGATGGAGCTCAACTCAAAGCCCCATCGCCCTGTTTCTCTTTAGCCATAACCCTTACCCACTCCAGTCCACAGAACAGGCCTTCTAATCCCAAGACTCAGATCAGACCCAGATGCATTCCTTAATAAGCAAACCTGACTCAGACAAGACCTCACTGACTCTCAGGCACCCTTCTTACTTCAATAAACAAGAACAGACGGGGCCCCAAATTTCCACTTTTGGCCCTTATCTTTCCACCTTAGCAACTACATCATAAAAAACACATCTCACTTTAGTAACAAGCACAGTTAAGCAAGAATCCTGAGATTGTAAACAAAGGGGATGAGATCTGAAATCACTGCCATATTACTGTCTAGGCACAGAAAACAGGAAGGCGGGGAAAGCCAAGTAAATTCCCTCTGGTTGAGACAGACCAAAGTGTTCAGTGCCTCAGTACCAGAGAACAAAGACAAGGAAGGGAGCCAAATTCAGGAAGAAAGACCCTATCTCAAAGAAAGCCAACCCACGAAAGAAGTTGAGACATGGTTTAGTGCAAGAGCATGGCACATATGAAATTCGAAAGACTCAAACATTAAAAGAGAGGCAGGGAGCGTTTCCTAGTAGTACAGTATCTGCCTAGAATGCAGGAAGCCCTATGTTTGGTTCCTCACTACCACATACCCAGACACAGCTGGAATTGGTGCTGTTGCTCAAGGGCGAGACTTGACAAAGCCCCAAATCAGAGCCTACACCCTAAGTTTAAGCAGCAGGACTGGCAAAAAAAAATAAGCAAAACAGCACCAACCAAAAAACACCAAACCAAATAAAAATGTACCCAATGAGAATACAAAACCACAAATGAGACCATTATGGTAACTCCTAAATGATAAGGGAAAAAAAAACAAAAACAGAAGCACAGCAGCAAAATCTCAGCAAAATCACAATACCTGGAAGGGGAGGGGGATGAGAAAAATAACTATCATTACAGAACAACACAGTAAGAATGAATGCGCAACATTAGCAATACTGGAATAAATCAATGAAGGAATGTTAGCAGTCAACCTAGAATTCCATTCCCAGAATAAAGGTCCTTCAGAAACCTACAACAGGCCAGAGAACAAGGATCATGAAGCAACTGATTGCATAGCATGCTTTTGTACCTGAATTTAAATTCCAGGATGACTACAAATGACAAAGAAAAGAGAGAAAAGAGAAGCAAAAAAGAGAGGCAAAAACAATCTCACATGTATTAGATCTACAAGAATTACCAGCAGACCCAACACAGGAAAAACGCCCAAGTCATCATTCCAGCAAACAAACATTTTTCATACTTCAATCTGGGTGAATAAAAAATAGCAAACTATGAAAATATTTGGGAGTGTGGTTAAAATACTTTCTTGGAAAAAACCTGAAGGTATAAAACCTGAATTTTTCACACCAAACAATAAAGAAGCCTATAGAAGCACTTTCTTGTGTCAAATTTTTCTGAATGTTCAGGCTTTTTGCATAAACACTTGTCCAATTCCAGATGCGTGTTAGTCTCAGTAAGAAAAAAAAAGCAACAGTGATAAATGATTGCCCTGTAAAAAGGGAAGACAGACTTTACTGAAAAGAATATATCTATTAAAATTAAAACACAGAAAAGAAGGAATGGAAACACTAGTGGACATAAATTGTGAGTCTGCACCTCTTATTTTCTCAGTCATTTCCTATGAACCATCTCTAGATCTTACTCAGATTCCAGAAACACAGACTTCTCTCTTGGACTCTGGGACAGCCCACACCCAAGAATATGGTTCACCCTGGTTTGGTCCACCATTTCTCACCCCTACAGCTTTAGCATACCCAGCACTGTGATCTCTGTAGGATGGAGACCATTGAGTTCACTCATGCCCTGAACTTCTGTGAAGGACACAAAGTCGCCACTCTCAAACCCATGCCGAGATTCATCCAGGCAGGTGACAACTCCAGGATTATCCTGCTTGGAAAAGAATAATGTTCAGAGACAAGTTCAAAGTGCCTGTGGACAGGGAAGATGGTCATCGTGCACCTGCCAGGGCTGGCCTCCTTACCTTGGTGACCATAGAAACCATCGCACTGAGTGGTTGCTCCCCAGTGGAATCTACAAGAATCATTTCTTCTCCAAAATCACAAAAGAGTTGCCTGTAGAGGGAGATAATAGAATTAGACCATGAGATAGTGCCGAAGGTACTCTCTGGCCTATCAAGGCCCAGTGAAAGCTTCTAAACAACCTCAGCCATCACTGGTAGGAATCAGATGGCTCCTATGCCACACAGCAGGAATGAACAAGCAGAACTGGAAAGCTGGCTGGCTGATGAAGAGGGCCTGGGGATATGGTAGAATATGAAGACAAAAGAGGAGGAGGCACTCACCCAAATAGGCCCCTGGTGTCTGCCACCACCAGCTTGATTCCACGGTTATGACAGATCTCACCCACCTGCAGCTGATACTCCAGAGGAGAGTTGGTGAGAACCACCACCTGTAATGTCAAGAGGCTCAGGCTGAGGTTCTGACACTGGAGTGAGAGGGAGCAAAGGACTGAAGAGGAAGGCTGACAGGAAAGAGGGGAGGGTAGTGGGACAGATTTTGCCTGCTCAGCCTTCTTCTATAATGGAGGCCTTCGTAAAAGGGAAAATTAACCCCCACAAAACAGAAGAACAGAGTCTGAACAAAACTTTGGCAAATATGAACTGCCATCCCCCTACTACTCTGTTGAGCCACAGAGATGAATTTCCAGTCAAACCCTTGTTTTTCTACCAGTACACACATGTTCTACTTCTTAAGAAAATATTCTTCAGACATCATTTGTGCAAATTTCTCAATATCCTTCTGGATTCTATTTTGGAGTAGAATCTATTCTAATCTCTTTTAGAAGCCTTGGTGCATTAGTTCTCTCAGACCACCATAGGGTAGTTTATCCACTGATAAACACCCAAAGCATTCCTCTAAGCATTACACTTAATTAACAAACACCTGTAAGACACAACCCTCACCTCAACTCTCACAAAATCCCTACAAGGAAGACATTTTATTTTTCCTGTTCTGGGAAATTCAGGCAGAAGAGTTTAAGGGACTTTACTATGGCCGTATCATTACAAGAGCTCAAAAACTATACACATCAAGGCAGTTTGGCTGGTCCAGAGCTTGCTTCTGGTAATGACTATACACAGACACACTCATGCATCTCTCCCTGAAAATAAGTGAATGTACCAAAGACAAATGCAAACATGAATTTCATCCTCTATGTCTAGACAGACAAAAGGACCAACACATCTGAAAAAATTATCTTTAAAAGCAAATCTTCTTCTATAACCTGGCTCATGTAGTAGGGAACATACTGAATATCAAGGGAAAGAGATAATTCCAGAAGGAATGTGAATTGATTCAAAGAGGGAGAGAAGGAGAGGGAGATAGGGAAGAGAGAGAGGGCAGGGGAGAGAGGGAGCGATGGGAGGGAGGGAAAAGGAGAGAGGGAGAGAGAAAAGAAAATTATTTAAACAGGATGATGCTGTTTTGTACCTGGAAACCATTCAGGAAGTCTTCTATCAGGGGCCCAGTGTACGAGCTGACAGGCACATAGCTGTTGAGCTCAGCAAGACGGGGCTGGGATACTTCAGCTCGGTTTTTACCAATGTCTTCCTCGCGAAGGTAGAACTGAGGGTAGTAATAGGCAGGACTGAAATAGATGAAACTACTCTCATGATAGGCTGCAGCTTTATTAAGGGGAAGAGAATAAGAAGTACCTGTGAGGACAGGTCACTCCACTGGGCAGTCCCCGGGTCATGAAGGGTGACAGCCTTGACCCCTGCAAGGATGATATTCTTGGCAATTTCCACACCTAGTCCCCTCAGGCCAGATATCAGCACGCTGGATGTCTGGAGATGCTTCATTGCTTCATGACCCAGTACATACCTGCATAAATGTAAATCTCCCTGTTAAGATATATATACTCTGTGCCTCCTCCCACAGGTCAAATCCATCCCTGGAAACACTTACAGTTGCCGAGAGTAAAGACCCTCATCTATGTGTGTTTCACTGGCTTTTGAGATTTCCTAGGTGTGGAGAGAAACAGTTTCAGTGGAAATAAGTAATAGGAACTAGGGTAGAAGAATAGAATCGGGATGGAGGTGGTACAGCCCCACCATCCAATCAACCCATCCCTCATTCCAGTCTTCAGGAGGAAGATACTCACTTTGTTTGTTCCAGAGGCCATGGCGAACAGGACAGAGCATGCAGTGGAGCAGTCAGAATGCAGCTGGAATGAGATTCAGAAAATCAATGTTTCTTAGTGCTCTGCTGTGTAAGGGAGGATCACACTTGAGGCACACAGGAGCAGGCCCTTTCTATCCGGGGCCAAAGGACATGCTAGGAAATTTTTTATCTACTGATGTAGAACGGGAAGGCAATTGGACAATGCAGCCCCCAGAAGTTCACTAACACTGACTAGATCCACTACTGCAACTGTTTCTCTGACCACTCACACTGAACTCCTGTGAAGGCTGCCATCAAAAGCAGGGAAAAAAAATAAAAGCAGGGACAAGGCCCACATTAAGTTTACCTTTCTTTATGGCAGATTGGGACTAGAACCAGTGGGCTAAACGATGGTTTCCTAGGAACTGGTTGGAGAGGCAGTGGGTGGACTATGTCTCATGTCTGGTCCTTTGCAATGTTGGGGTCACTGGGAGACATTAAGGGTTATCCCAGGACCATGAAAAAGCAAAGAGTATTGCATGAGAGTACATGCTGTGTCCTTATAGAACAACTTTGTCTCACATGGGTTTCTGGTGTAACTGCTGGAGTAAGAAAGGCAGACCAACTACTTAGGTGTAGAAACTTTAGGAATTTCCTTGGGAAATTACCCCTCTGCAGGGTTGAAAGTCTGAAAAAAAACAGATTTCTAGGGAAGCAGTTTGCATAGAAAATCAGGACCCATAAAGGTTATCTCTTGAAAAACAGTTCACAATAAACAAGCTCTCAGGGCAGAGACCAATGACAAACATAGTCCATGTCCAGATGGTCCTCTTGTTTAGTTGTACAGATGGGTAGGAAGGGAGGAGAGACAGTGATATCTGGGCTAACCAGTCACAAGACTTTGTTTAGAGTTTTGGAATTCTTTTGAAGGCAACTGAAGTAGACAGACTTGCTAGGTATCTGACCCCTCCTGGAAAGATGAAAAACAAGCAATGGTAGAGTTTGCTCCTAGGTCTGTTTCACCCATTGTATATAGCTCTCATGACACTTTCAAATCTACCAATTGCACAAATTAACTCTATGCTCTGGGCCACTTCAGTAACACCTGCCCTGATCAGGTCTACAACCTACCAATACTTGTGGAAAAAAAATTAATGGCACTACATATAACACACATACCCGCACACTCATACATATATTTGTATGTGTATATATATTTATATATATGTATATATATGTATATATATGTGTGTATATATGTGTATATATGTGTATATATATGTATGTATATATATACATATATATATGTATATATATATGTATATATATGTGTGTGTGTATATATATATATATATATATATATATATATATTTCTCAGTCCTGGAGTGTGAACTCAGATCCTGGGCTCTGTCTCTGAGTCTCTCTGCTCATGGCTAGTGCTGTAGGACCGGAGCCACAACACCACCCCGCCCTTTTCTGTTTATGTGGTACTGAGGGCTTCATGTACACTAGGCATGCAAGCACTCTACCACTAGACCACATTCCTAGTCCCCACGGGAGGACCTTTAAGGCACACAACGGGGACAAGCAGGTGCGACGGCTGAACCCACACTCGCGATACCCCAGTGCCCACTGGCGGGAGTTTCCTAGTTTAGGTTCACGAGTGGTGGAGTTTCCGAGCGTCCGTAATATACCTGAGACTGCAAGCTGAACCTGCGGTCTGGCGGCGCATGGCGGCGGGAAGATTCCCAGCATGGCCGTTAAGCAAGCAAACTTCGACTCCGGTGTCTCAAATACAGGTCAGGGGAGCGAAACCCGCGTCCCGAATGTGCTCTACGCCCCTCGGCCCCAGCAGCGTGAGGACCGCCACACCTGGACCTGCATCTGGACCTGGACTCGGACCCGGACTCCGACCCGGACCCCGACCACGACCCGGACCCCGACCCGGACCCCGACCCGGACCCGGACCACGACCCGGACCCCGACCCGGACCCCGACCCGGACCCGGACCACGACCCGGACCCGGACCCAGACTCCGACCCGGACCCCGACCCGGACCCCGACCCGGACCCTGACCCGGACCCCGACCCAGGCCCCGACCCGGACCCGGACCCCGACTCGGACCCGGACCCCGACCTGGACCCCGACCCGGTCCCGGACTCCGAACCCGACCCGGACCCTGACCTGGACCCGAACCCCCGACCCGGACCCCGAACTGGACCCCGACCCGGTCCCGGACTCTGAACCCGACCCGGACCCCGAACTGGACCCCGACCCGGACCCGCACCCCGACCCCGACCGGGACCCGGACCCGTATCCCGACCCCGACCCTGACTCGGACCCGGACCCCGACCCGGACCCGCACCCCGACCCCGACCCGGACCCCGACCCGGACTCCGACCCGGACCCGGACCACGACCCGGACCCCGAACTGGACCCCGAGCCGGTCCCGGACTCCGAACCCGACCCGGACCCCGAACTGGACCCCGACCCGGACCCGGATCCGGGCCCCTCCCCCTCCCCCACACACTCACAGCCTCCCGCTAGTGTGTAGGCTCCGAGAAAAGCGTTCCTTTCCGAGGTCGCCGCGCCGAAGCAGCCCGTCAAGCTCGGCTGCCACCCTCTCCCCACACGCCAAGCCACCCCGACCACAGCGGCGGCCTGCGCCTACCCCTCCTCGGCCGCCGTGGGGCCGTGGTCGCCCCGTCCGCAGAGAGGATGCCTCCTTCGCCCTCGCCGCGGCCCTCGACAGACGACAAAATGGCGGCTGCCACTTCCCTTGGCGAGGGAAACCGGAAGGGGCGGCAGAAGAGCCCCACCCACCCTGAATTCCTTATGACGTCACACGCCTCGCGATACTCCGTCCACGTGACTCCGTCCGTGCCGGAGCACGGCACTTCCGGGACTCTGTTCTCCACGCCGAAGTGCCGGCTTTAAGTAACGCTGAGGTGCTCCTGGCAACGTAAAGCAGATGCTTTCGGCCGTAAGCGATTCACAAATAAACTCCTAGTGAGATTTTGTGCAGAAAATAGTATTTGTGGTAGAGTCTAGCGTAGTTGCCCTTGCCGCTTCCCTGCCCTTGGGGAGCTGGGGGTCAGTAGGAGCTTTCCGGACATATTTGGCACAGTTTTCTAAGATCCCACCTCTTCCCTTCTCACCCAGCAAGCAGACACACACTCTGTGAGCACAGCTACTTGGAGGCATAGGTACGAGGATTGCTGTCCCCAGCCGGCACCTGGCAAAAACACTAACCTCTTGGACAAATACAAGGGTCAAACCCATCACCATCATCAGTGGCAATTATTTTTAAAAGAAACCCGATGGCTCTGTGGGTCCGGCAATAGACAAACTTCTGAGGTAACGGGAAATCAAGAAATACGGCGAAAAGGACAAAAATGCATCTAAGAAGGGAAGATGGTGTGTAACTGGCCATGCGGCTGGTGAATTTTATACAGCACGTCGCTTAAGTGTTGAGTCATTTCTCACCTGCTGCAGTTACTTCCCGCTAAATAACGGACCACATTGTTTTTGTGGTCTAGATGCTCTGTGAAACACAGAACAGTAGCTTTGGAAAAAGAAAAGAATTAAATCCAAGCACATGGTAAAAACTCCGGGCTTCCTATCCAGCAAACACCAGATATCACATTTTAAAGTAGAACTCGTGTGAAATTGGTCAGTTCTTTTTTTCATATATTTTTTATTGTAATTAACAGAAGGGTTACATGATATTTGCCAGATAGAAGGTGAATTAGTTCAGATACATTGATACCCTTTCACGTGTCTTGGTCCCCATTAATTGGTCAGTTCTTACCCACTATAATTTTCTCATTTATGGTGTGCCAGTCCAAAGGGACAAAGGGGATGAATAACAGCTGTTACATACAAGAAAAGAAAAGTGAGACTCTGCACATACTTCACCTCTGCTCAGCAGGAATGCATGATGTTTGTCTTTCTTTTGCCTGGTGCCATGTCATTTTAGAAAACAGGGAATGCCAAGTGCCAACATCATGATCTTGGATTTCCTGGGCCCCAGTCTGGTGAGACTTTATGTACTGTTTAGTTACCACTCTTTGCTTCTCTCTTATAGCCACACATTTTCAAACGTATCACCTCGTACTTTGTTTCTGTCATGAAGTTCCCTTTTCCTTGAATTTTGACTCCTGCTTCCTATACATGAGAATTACTATAAGGCAATTTTGTCAACCCATACCACATCTCTATCTTCAATAGGAAACTACATTTTTCTATATGAGGCAACATTCATGTAGTTTAGGTTTAAAAAGTGGAGTGTTATTCAGCCTGCAAACATCACAGACAAAATACACAGTTGAAATGTCTTTTACACTCACCCACCCAACTGCCACTTCCCTTGCCTCTTTCCTTCATCCAGTAAATTTCAATCACTTGTGCTTTCTTTTTCCTACCACAATATCTCCATGTTGTCAAAAGTTCTCCTTTTGCTTTTCAGGATTGCATTTATTTTCCCTTCATTTCCTTCCTTCCTTCTTTCTTCCTTCTTTTTGCCCTCTTCCTTCTTTTCTTACATCTTTGCTCTTTTCTTTCCTTCATGTTTCTAGTGCTAGCCTGTGGCCTGAACTCAGGACAAGGGCTTTGACCCTGAGAATTTTTGATCAAGGCCAGTGTCCTCCTACTTACCACACAGCTCCCCTGCTGGCTACTTTGGTTGTTCCTTGCAGGTGAGGATTGCACAAACTTTGTTGCCTCGGCTGGACTTCAAACTGCAATCTTCAGATCTCAGCCTCTGAGTAGCTAGGAGTATAGCTGACAGACATCAGAGATCAGCCAGGCTTTGATTTTCGAAAAGTACTCTGATGAATATAAAAATCATCCTTGCTGTATTATTTGATTTTCATTACTTCTGGCTTCCCATGTTGCTAATCAAAAGCTAAGGACATAGAATTTCTTGCTCCACTATTTCTGATTTTGTCTCTCGTGCAATTCTGTTTGCTTTTTCATGGTCCTGGGATAACCCTTAATGTCTCCCAGTGACCCCAACATTGCAAAGGACCAGACATGAGACATAGTCCACCCACTGCCTCTCCAACCAGTTCCTAGGAAACCATCGTTTAGCCCACTGGTTCTAGTCCCAATCTGCCATAAAGAAAGGTAAACTTAATGTGGGCCTTGTCCCTGCTTTTATTTTTTTTCCCTGCTTTTGATGGCAGCCTTCACAGGAGTTCAGTGTGAGTGGTCAGAGAAACAGTTGCAGTAGTGGATCTAGTCAGTGTTAGTGAACTTCTGGGGGCTGCATTGTCCAATTGCCTTCCCGTTCTACATCAGTAGATAAAAAATTTCCTAGCATGTCCTTTGGCCCCGGATAGAAAGGGCCTGCTCCTGTGTGCCTCAAGTGTGATCCTCCCTTACACAGCAGAGCACTAAGAAACATTGATTTTCTGAATCTCATTCCAGCTGCATTCTGACTGCTCCACTGCATGCTCTGTCCTGTTCGCCATGGCCTCTGGAACAAACAAAGTGAGTATCTTCCTCCTGAAGACTGGAATGAGGGATGGGTTGATTGGATGGTGGGGCTGTACCACCTCCATCCCGATTCTATTCTTCTACCCTAGTTCCTATTACTTATTTCCACTGAAACTGTTTCTCTCCACACCTAGGAAATCTCAAAAGCCAGTGAAACACACATAGATGAGGGTCTTTACTCTCGGCAACTGTAAGTGTTTCCAGGGATGGATTTGACCTGTGGGAGGAGGCACAGAGTATATATATCTTAACAGGGAGATTTACATTTATGCAGGTATGTACTGGGTCATGAAGCAATGAAGCATCTCCAGACATCCAGCGTGCTGATATCTGGCCTGAGGGGACTAGGTGTGGAAATTGCCAAGAATATCATCCTTGCAGGGGTCAAGGCTGTCACCCTTCATGACCCGGGGACTGCCCAGTGGAGTGACCTGTCCTCACAGGTACTTCTTATTCTCTTCCCCTTAATAAAGCTGCAGCCTATCATGAGAGTAGTTTCATCTATTTCAGTCCTGCCTATTACTACCCTCAGTTCTACCTTCGCGAGGAAGACATTGGTAAAAACCGAGCTGAAGTATCCCAGCCCCGTCTTGCTGAGCTCAACAGCTATGTGCCTGTCAGCTCGTACACTGGGCCCCTGATAGAAGACTTCCTGAATGGTTTCCAGGTACAAAACAGCATCATCCTGTTTAAATAATTTTCTTTTCTCTCTCCCTCTCTCCTTTTCCCTCCCTCCCATCGCTCCCTCTCTCCCCTGCCCTCTCTCTCTTCCCTATCTCCCTCTCCTTCTCTCCCTCTTTGAATCAATTCACATTCCTTCTGGAATTATCTCTTTCCCTTGATATTCAGTATGTTCCCTACTACATGAGCCAGGTTATAGAAGAAGATTTGCTTTTAAAGATAATTTTTTCAGATGTGTTGGTCCTTTTGTCTGTCTAGACATAGAGGATGAAATTCATGTTTGCATTTGTCTTTGGTACATTCACTTATTTTCAGGGAGAGATGCATGAGTGTGTCTGTGTATAGTCATTACCAGAAGCAAGCTCTGGACCAGCCAAACTGCCTTGATGTGTATAGTTTTTGAGCTCTTGTAATGATACGGCCATAGTAAAGTCCCTTAAACTCTTCTGCCTGAATTTCCCAGAACAGGAAAAATAAAATGTCTTCCTTGTAGGGATTTTGTGAGAGTTGAGGTGAGGGTTGTGTCTTACAGGTGTTTGTTAATTAAGTGTAATGCTTAGAGGAATGCTTTGGGTGTTTATCAGTGGATAAACTACCCTATGGTGGTCTGAGAGAACTAATGCACCAAGGCTTCTAAAAGAGATTAGAATAGATTCTACTCCAAAATAGAATCCAGAAGGATATTGAGAAATTTGCACAAATGATGTCTGAAGAATATTTTCTTAAGAAGTAGAACATGTGTGTACTGGTAGAAAAACAAGGGTTTGACTGGAAATTCATCTCTGTGGCTCAACAGAGTAGTAGGGGGATGGCAGTTCATATTTGCCAAAGTTTTGTTCAGACTCTGTTCTTCTGTTTTGTGGGGGTTAATTTTCCCTTTTACGAAGGCCTCCATTATAGAAGAAGGCTGAGCAGGCAAAATCTGTCCCACTACCCTCCCCTCTTTCCTGTCAGCCTTCCTCTTCAGTCCTTTGCTCCCTCTCACTCCAGTGTCAGAACCTCAGCCTGAGCCTCTTGACATTACAGGTGGTGGTTCTCACCAACTCTCCTCTGGAGTATCAGCTGCAGGTGGGTGAGATCTGTCATAACCGTGGAATCAAGCTGGTGGTGGCAGACACCAGGGGCCTATTTGGGTGAGTGCCTCCTCCTCTTTTGTCTTCATATTCTACCATATCCCCAGGCCCTCTTCATCAGCCAGCCAGCTTTCCAGTTCTGCTTGTTCATTCCTGCTGTGTGGCATAGGAGCCATCTGATTCCTACCAGTGATGGCTGAGGTTGTTTAGAAGCTTTCACTGGGCCTTGATAGGCCAGAGAGTACCTTCGGCACTATCTCATGGTCTAATTCTATTATCTCCCTCTACAGGCAACTCTTTTGTGATTTTGGAGAAGAAATGATTCTTGTAGATTCCACTGGGGAGCAACCACTCAGTGCGATGGTTTCTATGGTCACCAAGGTAAGGAGGCCAGCCCTGGCAGGTGCACGATGACCATCTTCCCTGTCCACAGGCACTTTGAACTTGTCTCTGAACATTATTCTTTTCCAAGCAGGATAATCCTGGAGTTGTCACCTGCCTGGATGAATCTCGGCATGGGTTTGAGAGTGGCGACTTTGTGTCCTTCACAGAAGTTCAGGGCATGAGTGAACTCAATGGTCTCCATCCTACAGAGATCACAGTGCTGGGTATGCTAAAGCTGTAGGGGTGAGAAATGGTGGACCAAACCAGGGTGAACCATATTCTTGGGTGTGGGCTGTCCCAGAGTCCAAGAGAGAAGTCTGTGTTTCTGGAATCTGAGTAAGATCTAGAGATGGTTCATAGGAAATGACTGAGAAAATAAGAGGTGCAGACTCACAATTTATGTCCACTAGTGTTTCCATTCCTTCTTTTCTGTGTTTTAATTTTAATAGATATATTCTTTTCAGTAAAGTCTGTCTTCCCTTTTTACAGGGCAATCATTTATCACTGTTGCTTTTTTTTTTCTTACTGAGACTAACACGCATCTGGAATTGGACAAGTGTTTATGCAAAAAGCCTGAACATTCAGAAAAATTTGACACAAGAAAGTGCTTCTATAGGCTTCTTTATTGTTTGGTGTGAAAAATTCAGGTTTTATACCTTCAGGTTTTTTCCAAGAAAGTATTTTAACCACACTCCCAAATATTTTCATAGTTTGCTATTTTTTATTCACCCAGATTGAAGTATGAAAAATGTTTGTTTGCTGGAATGATGACTTGGGCGTTTTTCCTGTGTTGGGTCTGCTGGTAATTCTTGTAGATCTAATACATGTGAGATTGTTTTTGCCTCTCTTTTTTGCTTCTCTTTTCTCTCTTTTCTTTGTCATTTGTAGTCATCCTGGAATTTAAATTCAGGTACAAAAGCATGCTATGCAATCAGTTGCTTCATGATCCTTGTTCTCTGGCCTGTTGTAGGTTTCTGAAGGACCTTTATTCTGGGAATGGAATTCTAGGTTGACTGCTAACATTCCTTCATTGATTTATTCCAGTATTGCTAATGTTGCGCATTCATTCTTACTGTGTTGTTCTGTAATGATAGTTATTTTTCTCATCCCCCTCCCCTTCCAGGTATTGTGATTTTGCTGAGATTTTGCTGCTGTGCTTCTGTTTTTGTTTTTTTTTCCCTTATCATTTAGGAGTTACCATAATGGTCTCATTTGTGGTTTTGTATTCTCATTGGGTACATTTTTATTTGGTTTGGTGTTTTTTGGTTGGTGCTGTTTTGCTTATTTTTTTTTGCCAGTCCTGCTGCTTAAACTTAGGGTGTAGGCTCTGATTTGGGGCTTTGTCAAGTCTCGCCCTTGAGCAACAGCACCAATTCCAGCTGTGTCTGGGTATGTGGTAGTGAGGAACCAAACATAGGGCTTCCTGCATTCTAGGCAGATACTGTACTACTAGGAAACGCTCCCTGCCTCTCTTTTAATGTTTGAGTCTTTCGAATTTCATATGTGCCATGCTCTTGCACTAAACCATGTCTCAACTTCTTTCGTGGGTTGGCTTTCTTTGAGATAGGGTCTTTCTTCCTGAATTTGGCTCCCTTCCTTGTCTTTGTTCTCTGGTACTGAGGCACTGAACACTTTGGTCTGTCTCAACCAGAGGGAATTTACTTGGCTTTCCCCGCCTTCCTGTTTTCTGTGCCTAGACAGTAATATGGCAGTGATTTCAGATCTCATCCCCTTTGTTTACAATCTCAGGATTCTTGCTTAACTGTGCTTGTTACTAAAGTGAGATGTGTTTTTTATGATGTAGTTGCTAAGGTGGAAAGATAAGGGCCAAAAGTGGAAATTTGGGGCCCCGTCTGTTCTTGTTTATTGAAGTAAGAAGGGTGCCTGAGAGTCAGTGAGGTCTTGTCTGAGTCAGGTTTGCTTATTAAGGAATGCATCTGGGTCTGATCTGAGTCTTGGGATTAGAAGGCCTGTTCTGTGGACTGGAGTGGGTAAGGGTTATGGCTAAAGAGAAACAGGGCGATGGGGCTTTGAGTTGAGCTCCATCTGCTGGTAAGGAAACAATGTCTACAGAGTCTGTGGTGAGGGGAAATGGAGGTGAGATGTTAGATTGTGGTTAGAAAAGACATGAATTTTGAGAAGACAGAATTTTGAGTCATGTTTGGTCAGTTGGGGATATAATAGAAAGCTAATACTGTCATTTGTACTGAACCATAAGAGCATGTGGAAAAGCCCCTTTGGGTCTGAGCTGAATAGTCTTTTGGTCTCAAGGTCTGAAGGTGACAGTCAAACTGGAGAGGGAAGAAGCTTGACACAACCAGAATGCCTTCTGGCTGACACTTAATACATGTGGTCTGTGTAGGTTTTGGCCTAGATCCAGGGCAGAAGAGAGAGTGTTGGCTGGTGTGTTTCCTTATCTTTCTTGATACTAAACTTTTGATGCAAAGTCTATACCTTCGTAGCAGTCTATCATTTGAACCATAATCTTAGCCTTCATTTTTTGTTGTTGCTGTTACTGGTTAGTGGGTGTAAACATTTTAACACAGCATCCCTCTGAATAGGCCCACTGGCCTCAAATCAAATAATACCCCTTCCTCAGCCTCTTAAGTGCTAACAATAGTGTAGGCATGCAATCAGATGGGAGATGGTTTGAGTATTAGTAATTGGTCAAGAACACTGGTAATGGGTTAGGTAGGACAAAATGGCTCGTCCAGTTCTTGTCTTGATTTTGCCACTGAATTTACAAGGGAAAGAGGGACAGTGCATGATCTGACCAGTTGTCTGTCCATATTTTGTTTTTCCCCAGGTCCGTACACGTTTAGTATCTGTGACACCTCCAACTTCTCTGACTATATTCGTGGAGGCATTGTCAGTCAAGTGAAAGTATCTCAGAAGATTGGTTTTGTGAGTATGGGGAAGTGAAGATTAGAAGAAAAGCTGGTGTTTTAGGCATTTCCAGTTGATGGGTTAGTTTTGTTTTCACACTTCTGGTCTTAATACCTCGCTTTCCACAGAAGTCCTTAGGAGCCTCACTGGCAGATCCAGACTTTGTGGTAACCGACTTTGCCAAGTATTCTCGCCCTGCTCAGCTGCACATTGGCTTCCAGGCTCTCCATCAGTTCTGTGCTCAACACAGCAGGGCACCTCGGCCCCACAATGAGGTAGGCGGGTGGGTAGGAGAGCCATTCAGGCTCCCTGGCTTGAAGCTCTGTCATGCTTGTGCTTCCCTCTGCTCTTCCTCCCTACTGCGACTGCCATGGTAATATGAGGGGTTCTCTGTTGGTCTTCCTGACCCACCAGGAGGATGCAGCAGAACTGGTGGCCCTAGCACAAGCTGTGAATATTCAAGCTGCACCGGCAGTCCAGCAGGAAAATCTGGATGAAGATCTCATCCGGAAGCTGTCCTATGTGGCTGCTGGGGATTTGGCACCCATGAATGCCTTCATTGGAGGCCTGGCTGCCCAGGAGGTCATGAAGGTCAGCACGGGTGGGGAAGGGCATGTCTTGATGTGATCCAGGCACCCTCCTGACCCTTGTGATCTCCCTGTGCCTGTCCCTTTGACTGGATGGATGGCCTTCACTCCATAGGCCTGTTCTGGAAAGTTCATGCCCATCCGGCAGTGGCTATATTTTGATGCCCTGGAATGTCTCCCTGAGGAGAAAGTAGCCTTCATGGAAGACCGGTGTCTCCCGGTATGTCAGTGAGAGGCAGTAGGATGGGAGGGACTATCTCTGGGAAAGCTCCTGACTAACCTGCCTTTTTTTCACATGATCCAGCGTCAGAACCGTTATGATGGACAAGTGGCTGTATTTGGGTCAGACCTGCAAGAGAAGCTTGGCAAGCAGAAGTACTTCCTGGTGAATGACACTGTTGGCCCCTCATTGTTTTCGTCTCCTGATCGTGGACCACCCATTCTTTCTGGGCTTTGGTCTTGATTCTAGCCTGAAGCATCCTTTACTTTCCCTTGCCCAATGACTCCTCTCTCAGGCAGCCGTGGGATTTTATGGCCCCAGGATCTGCATCTTACCTTCTGGGAACTCTGCAGTGCAAGAGAATGGTAGTGGGAGGCCTTGTGTTGCCTTCACTCATTCTGATTAGACCCTTTTCTACTTTCCAGGTGGGTGCAGGTGCTCTTGGCTGTGAGCTGCTCAAGAACTTTGCCATGATTGGGCTCGGCTGTGGGGAAGATGGGCAAATCACAGTTACAGACATGGACACCATTGAGAAGTCCAATCTGAACCGACAGTTTCTCTTCCGTCCCTGGGATGTCACAGTGAGTGATGATAGATTAGAGTTCCCTAGCTCTCTTTTTCTTGTTTCCCATCCCTGTCCCTTTATAACAGATTTACTCTTGCTTTCCAACCTTAATCCCATTTCTTTTCTTTTGCCTTCCAACCTAAAATTAGGCAGATTTCTAGTGAATATTTATGTTCTTTGACTTGTCAGTTTTTTTTTAAATTAAAGAGTTTATTAGCATTGATTTCTACTTCATATTTCAAAGGTCATGTTTAATAAACAAGTATTCAAGAAGGGAATCTCTATATGCTATCACTGGCACTTAGACTTTAGAACATAATTAAAATTAAGATCAGTGTTTGTATGTCATAGGTATATATTAATTTATGTAATAAAACATTGTCTATAGAGTATATATGTCTGTAGAGCATATAGCTCATCATAGATTTTTATGTCTGTGTGGTTATGATTATTTTAGCACTTTTTTTTTTGCCAGTCCTGGGGCTTGAACTTTGGACTGGGCATTGTTCCTCCTCAAAGCTAGCATCCTGCCACTTGAGCCACAGCACCATTTCTGGCTTTTTCTATGCATGTGGTACCAAGGAATCGAACCCAGGTCTTCGTGCATGCTAGGCAAGCACTCTACCACTAGGCTAAACTCTCTGCCCCAATGTGGTTATGTTTATATCTCCAAGATCATGTCCACAACATTGAGTACCCAAATATTGGGTCATTGCTCTTGTACTGTTTGAATCTAGTATCCACATACTAAAGATACCATGTGCTTTTTGTTCCTTTGGTCTTGACTTATCTCACTCAACATGATTTGCTCTAGCTTCATTCACTTCCCACTGAATGCCATTGCTTTCTCTTGTCTGTTGGCTATGTAGAATTCCACTGTGTGTATATATATCACATTTTTTGTATCTGTTCATCTGCAGCAGGGCACTTAGGTTGTTTCCATTGGTTGGCTATTGTGAACAGTGCAAAGATGAACATAACTGAGCAGGTGTCCTGGGTTATGATGCTCAGGTTAGTTGCCCAGGAGTGGTATGGTGGGCTCATAGGGGAGGTCTATTTTCAGTTCTTTAAGAAACCTCCACTAGTTTACATTCCCACCAGTCGTGATTGTTCCCATAGGATCTCTAATCTTGTCTATTTGAGTCTCCCCTCTTCTTTTTTTTTTTTTTATTTGATTAATGTTGCCCGGGGTCTGTCCATTTTGTTGACTCTTTCAAAGAATCAACTTTTTGCTGTATTAATTTAATGTATGGTAGACATTATTTCAATTTCTGATATTTCTGATTTTACTTTTGTTTTTTTCTGTCCTTCTAGTTGTTTCAGAATTAACTTTTTCTTGCTCCTCTAGGCACTTCAATTTCTTTCTTTAGGTTGTTTGCATGAGCTTCTCCTGTCTTTTTAATATGGGCTCCTTGTGTAATAAATTTGCCCCTTAATACTGCTGTTTGTGATGTATCTTGATTGTCATTACAGTCAGGAAAGTTTTGAATTTCCTCTCTGATTTGTTCTGTAACCCAGGAGTCATTCAGAAGTGTATTGTTCAGCTCCCAAGTGTATGAATTTTTTTTTTACCCTTTACTATGTTGTTTAGAACTAGTCTGATTCAACTGTGATCAGATAGAATGCAGGGGATTATATCAGTCCTCTTGTGTCTGCCTAAGTTTTCTGTATGTACTATTACATGATCTACTTTGGAGTGTGTTCCATGGGATGCTGAGAAAAATGTATAAAGTTTTGCCATTGGGTAGAAGACTCTGTGAGTATACCCTGGTAAGCCCAGCTGGGCTGTGGTGTCATTTAGGTTAGCTTTTGGTCTGTCTTTTGGTGAGAGTGGTGTATTGAAGTCTCCTACTATGACTGTGTGTGAGTCTACCTTGTTCTGTAACTTAAGTTTGCTTGATATACTTAGGTGCTCCCACATTGGAGGAATAAAAGTTTATAATTGTAATATTCTATACAAATGGGTTGTGGCCGTCGTTACCTTTATGCACTGATTTTACTGAGAAGTTAATTTGGTCAAAGATTATGATTGCTACTCCTGCTTTTTTGCACAGTGCGTTGCGGTAGAAAATTCTTTTCCATGCTTTTCACTTGGAGTTTGTTTCTGTCTTTGGCAGTGAGGTGGGTCTCTTGGCGCAGCATATTGATGGGTCTTGTTTCTTATGCCAATCTGCTGTTCTGTGTCTTTTGATTGGATTGTTCAGCCTGTTCACACTTAGGGAAGTTATGGAAAAGTGATTAGCGTCCTTGGTCATTATTTATTTTTCCTTCTGTGTCTCTCTTGCTCTTTTCCCCTTTTGTGTTTTCTGATTTATAGGTGATGGTGGTTTACTGAGCATATATTCATACAGCTTCCCTTTGGAATGAAATATTTTTGTTTCTCTCTTAATTGTAAATGCATTGCACTGCATATATCAGTCTGGGTTGACAGTTGTTGGTCTTCAGGACATGGATGATATTTTGCCAAGCATTTAGGGTTTGTGTGGAGAGGTCTGCAGTGATTCTAAATTTTTTTTCCATTGTAGTATATATCTCTTTCTTTGTTTTAGTGGCATTTAAGATCAGCTCCTTAATATTCAGGTCTAATGTTTTTTACTATGAGATGTCCGGAGGAGTTCCTTCTGTGGCCAGCTTTGTGGGCCGTCCCAAAGGCTTCAGTAATGTGAGACTTTCCCTTTTGAGGTTGGGGAAGTTCTCTGCTGAATAAGTGTCGCATTCCTTTTGTTTCAAACTCCTCCCCCTCATCAATTTGTATTATAGGAAGATTAGATTTCTTGGCTGTGCCTGCCAATTCTTGGCCTTCTCTTTGTTGAATTCTGACAGATTTCTCCAGACTGATGACTCACTCTTCTAGCGCTTGTGTTTTATCTTCTGTTCCTAATGTCCTATAGGACTCCATCTCAGTCAATCTGTTGCTTTCAGTTTGCATTGTGGACATTGAGCCCATCATGTGTGGTCCAGGAATTGTTTTTGAAATTCTGCTTTAATCTCTTTAGTCATGCCCACAGTATCTCCCTGGAGAGAGTCATGTCTCAAGTCTCTTCAGGTGTCATTTCTTTGGATGGTGACAGTTCTTTCATTCCTTCACTCTTGTTTCCTTTTGGTATTTGTGTGGACTTTGATTGTTTATCTATTTCATGATTTGTCACTGTGATGTCTGCCGCCTTGTGGGAGTTTGCTTTGTGGTCAGTAGGCAATGGTCTTTACTTGGGGCTCATGGTTCTGGGTATCTGTGTATATGTGTGGTTCTCAGCCACATTAGTTCTGTTGCTGCCTGCATCTGAGCTTGCAGCATTTGCTGATGTGTCCTCAGGTTCCTAAGGCTGTGTGCAGCTATGCACCTAGGTGGTCTCAGCGAGCCCAACTACTAGTTTTCCAGCCCTGTTCCCAGGGGCAGGGCCCAGCTGAGGATGTGGGATCTGAGGGTGGAGCCACGCCTTTCTGGTTCTCAAAGTGCAAGTTCGGCCCTTGCTGGTCTGCCCTCCATTTCCCCCCGCTGTGTTTCGCGGTTACTTTCCCAGCTCTTTCTGTTTTTCCGTTCTAGGGCAGAGTGCACCACTGATTTCCGTCAGAGGTACAGGATTGCTTTTGGCTGTGTTTTTTTCTGTAACTCGATTGGGAGGTCCCCCTGGTGCTGGCTTGCCAGAGGCTCCTGGCAGGAGAGCACCCCACTAAATGTTGGCTTACTCAGAAGCAGGTGTGCCTCCACATAACCCCACCCACGGTTGGAACTGCAGGGTCTTAGCCCCTTTTAGTCTCCAGTTTCAGTGGCCTGCGGAGGAGGAGGCTGTTGAGCAGGTGTGAGCAGGAACACCTCCACACCTGTTTTTAGGCCTGGGAAGGGGGCTGTTGGAGGAAGGGACATGATTCTGAATTTCTTGCGCGCCCCCCCCCACTTGCCAATCTTTCTTGGGTGGGGTTGAGTGGGGTATGGGTTTAAGTTTTGTAGCTCTCCACCAGCTCTGCTTTCCAGGAGGGTTTGGGGGAAGCCAGTGGGCTACTTACTCATTGGGGGTTTGGCTGTGAGCTGCTCCATGGTGTTGAAGGGTCGTTCACCTCCCATCTGGTCTCAGCCATTGTCTGTGGTGTTTGTGCCTAGTCTGTGTGGGATTCCTGCATCTGGATTCTGCTGCTTGCTCGCATTCAGGGCTTCCTGCCCGGCATCAGCCGAATCTCGGAGGCAAGGGGTTGGGGGGGGGTGGTTGGGTCCTCACCTTTCTGATTTTTTAAGAGTGTTGGATATAAGCTTTACCTGAATTATATAAGATTTATCTGTGTTTCTTTTGTGGTTTGTATACTTATCTGTTGCTTCTTAAATTTGTAGTTGTTGATTTCTTAAGATAGTTGGCTCCTGGGATTCCCTGATTCTCTCTTTTTGTGGGAGAGCTAGGCTGGCTCCCTATTGTTTTGGCATCATATTGCTTCCTCTGACTTGTCAAGCTTTTAATAACTCCTTCCTCACTATGTATTTTCTTTGATTCTTGGACAGTAGAAAAATGGGCATATGGTAAGGCTGTAGCAGACTTTTCTAGGAAAGGCTACTTTCACTTGCTCTTGCTTGATTTGTTTTAAATGCTACATTCTAGGACCTAGACGTTTAGAATAGGTAAGGGAGCCAAAATAGCCGTTCCCAGGCTTTGTAATGGCACGAAGATTGCATAGTAACTGAAGACGTTCTCAAAGTATATCCTGACTCCTGGTTGGTAGCCCTTGCTGAGGCCACATGATAGCGATGTCATGTAGGATGGCTCAGATGTGACATCGAAGATAGTGGGGGACAGTGATAGGACGTAGGTTGGAGGCCAACAGGGTATAAAGTTAGTGAGATTCTAATCTCAAAGAATAATCCTGACATAGTGAGGTCTTAGTGGTTTGAGTATAGTTATAAGCATGGTGGTCCATGCTGGCCTCAGGACCCAGGACCTTTTGTGAAATGTGACTGAACCGGGAAGTACTGGGGATTGCCTCACATGCTGTACTTGCTCATATAGGTTATAGGTTCAAACCCCAGAACCACCAAGACACAACAGCCTAAGATAGTGAGTGTTTTTTCATTCAAACTGCATTTGTCAATTGGAAGAAAATTACAGGAAGTTTCCTGTGATTCAGTGACAGGTTACTTTTCAAACGAGTATATGCTAATTTTTATTACCATAGTTTAGTGCTACTAGGGAATTTCCCATTGTGCCATCAGCTTACATGCATACGGTGTATCTTGTCCACACTGATTTCTTTTTTTTTTATTCTTTTTTTTATTGTAATTAGTAAAAGGGTTACATGATATTTGCCAGATAGAAGGTGCATTAATTCACACACATTGATACCCTTTCACATGTCTTGGTACCCGTTTCCCTCCCCCCCACACACCCCCCAAACGTCTTGGTTTTCCCCCCTTCCTATCAAATTTCAAATATCCAAATACAAATAAATTCAATATATCAGATAACAAAGTGAGATATTATACCAATATGAGATAACCAAGGGACAGCAAAGGAGATGAGAGACAACATAGTACATTAAGGACAACATTCATTCATTATATGGCTTTTGTTTCACTATCCTGAAGGTCCTTTCAATTAGCTTCACATTATATGTCCTTATGTATCAAGATTTTGCTCTATTGCAAATCTCTGCTAGTAGAGCCCAAGGTTTCTACTGATTATGACGAATGAGGGAAACCATTGAGCCTAAGTTCCTTTGAGTCTGGCTTACTTCACTTAATAGGATTTTTTCTAAGTCTTTCCATTTCCTGACAAATGGGGCGATGTCATTCTTTCTGACAGCAGCATAGAATTCCATTGTGTACAAATACCACAACTTGTTGATCCACTCATCAACTGAGGGACATCTAGGTTGGTTCCATATCTTTGATATGGTGAATAGTGCTGCAATGAACATTGTTGTGCTAGTGGGTTTAGTATGTCCTTGTTTCTGGATGGTTGGGTAAATGCCAAGTAGTGGAATTGCTGGGTCATAGGGGAGTTCTCTGTTTAGCCTTTTGAGGCACTGCCACACTGCTTTCCATAGTGGTTGAACGAGTTTGCACTCCCACCAACAGTGTAGTAGTGATCCCTCCTGGCCACATCCCCTCCAGCATCTGTTGTCATTCGTTTTCCTGATCCTGGCCATTCTAGCTGGAGTGAGGTGGAATCTTAGAGTTGTTTTGATTTGCATTTCTTTTATGACCAGAGATGTTGAGCATTTCTTCATGTGTCTAGAGGCCATTTTGGTTTCTTCTTCAGAGAAGACTCTCTTTAAGTCTTTGGCCCATTTTTTAATGGGATGGTTGTTACTTTGGAGGTTAGTTTTGGAGTGATTCAATTTTTTGAGTTGTTGATATATTTTAGATATGAGGCCTTTGTCCGTTGTTTGGTTGGTGAAGATCTTCTCCCACTCTGTAGGCTTCCTGATTAGTTTAGTAGCTATGTCCTTTGCCATGCAAAAGCTCTGCAGTTTAATGCAGTCCCACTTATCCAGCCTTTCTCTGATTTGTTGTGATTCTTGGTCCTTATTAAGAAAGTTTCGACCTGTGCCAAGGAGGCCTAGTGTATCCCCTATTCCTTCCTGTAGAGTTTTCAGTGTGTCAGCTTTTACCTCCAGGTCTTTGATCCATTTGGAGTTAATTCTAGTGCAGGCTGACAAAGAAGGATCCAACTTTAGTTTTCTGCAGGTGCTTAACCAGTTCTGCCAGCACAACTTGTTGGAGAGGCTGTCTTTCTTCCATTCTATTTTTTTGGCTCCCTTGTCAAAGATTAGGTGGTTTAATATCTGGTTCCTCAGTTCTATTCCATTGGTCTTCAGGCCTGTTCCTGTGCCAGTACCAAGCTGTTTTGAGAATTATAGCTCTGTAATAGAGTCTAAAGTTTGGAATTGAAATTCCTCCAGCGCTGTTCTTTCTGCTAAGAAGCCACACTGATTTCTTTCATCACCTTCTTTTTTCCCCACCACCCTTCTAAAAATGTTTCAGGGAAATTCTGTGTTCTGTTTCCCTAAGTACACAAAGGCATTCTTTGATCAAGTTCATCCTCATTTACCATGTACCTTTATCCTCTTATCTTTCAGAGGTATCCAACCCCAAGAGCCTGTTTGAGGTTTGTTTTCCTTTCTTTTTATTTTAAAGGGCATATCAGTTGTTGGATCAAGTGTTTCACCATCTAATCTCTACATGTTGCATTTTAACCAGAATGGTTCTGTCCATTCCTTTCTCCTTTCCTACCTCCCTCTCCATGTTGGTCAGCAACTTCCTTCATTATGTTGCTTTTTGGGTTTTTTTTCCCCCCCAGCCCTGGGGCCTGGGCACTGTCCCTGAGCTTTGTCAAGATTAGGGCTCTAGCACTTGAGCCCTTCCAGCCTTTTCTGTGTATGTGGTATCGAGGAGGCAAGCCCAGGGCTTCATGCATGCTACACAAGCACTCTGCCATTATGCCACAGACATGGCCTCTTTCATTAAGATTATTTTGTTCAGTATTCATGACTAGTGGCGCTGATTTTTGAAATTTATTCACCCTCCCTTTATCCTCTCTATTGTTTTCTTTCCTTTCATTATCCCATGAAACAGTCGTTAGAATCATATTGTTTCTGTGTACATGCGTATGTGTGTGTGTCTTACATACTGCGTCTTTGAATGAGCTACTCTCTAGTATTGTGTTTAAATTTATCATTTGGGCAAGAATGAGTACACATCTAACAAAAGCACTTTCTGGGATATGTGCTGCTGGCTTGTTCCTGCAGTCATAGCTTGAACCTGGTGATTACTGTTTAGAGCCAGCCTGGGCAGGAACTCTGTGATTCTATTTCCCATCTGGCCACCTAACAGCCAGAAGGAGAAGCGTGGCTCTGGTTGTAGAATGCTAGCTTTAAGGAATAAATGTCATGGATGACAGGATCTAGCCCCTGGCTTCCTACTTCAGGACCAGCATGCACTCATACACATCGGGGCACACATAAGACTTCTTCTGGAAGTTGTTGTTGTTTTTTTTAAGACTTGTTTGACTGCCGCAATAGACAAATAATGGTGACTAGGTACAGACTTACTGTTAGATTCCAACAAGTACAAAAGCTTACTGAGAAACAAAACAGAGAAATTAGAGGTGACATGGAAGGTGCTCTTGTGCAGTGTGGACAGGGGAGGCTGCTTGGGAATGTGCATTTGTTCAAAGACCCAGAATGGGTATAAGAATGTAAGAGAGCATTTGAAGGGAGAATTTACCTCAAATAAGGGTGGTAACTTGGGTTTCGGGGGGATTCTGCTTATTCTAGTACTACCACTTTGGTTTTCTTTGGGGGAACGTCACACAACTCTGGGTTGCATTAACTAAAACAGAAACATGAGATGGTGTGTTGAGTCTGATCCATTGATTAATTGTGTGAGTTGTTTCCTTTTCTTCTCTCCTCCTGCCACCATCTTGAGACATTGTTTTAGGTATTGCTGTCTCTTACTCAGGAGCTTGGTCAACTTGGAACCATCATTAGGTAAATCTGCCCTAAGAATAAGAGTGTAAGTGGGAAACATCTCTGTTTCCTTGTTGCCACCCAGAAACTGAAGTCTGACACGGCTGCAGCAGCAGTGCGCCAGATTAATCCCCTCATCAGGGTGATGAGCCACCAGAACCATGTGGGCCCTGACACAGAGCATGTCTATGATGATGACTTCTTCCAAAACCTGGATGGTGTGGCCAATGCTCTGGACAACGTGGATGCTCGTAAGTTTGGTGGTTGGTGGGTTAGGATGAGGGCAGAGATGTGAAAGAGGGCATGGAGGAATGGTTGTCTTCCTGTCTCACCCAAATGTTCCTCCTGTGTGCATACTTGTCTTCTATCTCCTCCGTGAAGGCTTATATGTGGACCGCCGTTGTGTGTACTATCGCAAGCCTCTGTTGGAATCTGGCACTCTGGGCACCAAGGGCAATGTGCAGGTGGTCATCCCCTACTTGACTGAGTCCTACAGTTCTAGCCAGGACCCTCCTGAGAAGTCTGTCCCTATCTGCACACTGAAGAACTTCCCCAATGCTATCGAGCACACCCTGCAGGTAAACAAGCTCAGGAATGGGGGTGGAAGTGATAGTAGACAGGTGGATGATGTCTTTGCGACCAAGCCCTTTATCTTCAGATGTGGAAAATCCATGACTATTAGTTTTACTATTCAAATTTGTGAGATTGCACTGGTAACCTAAAATTTTAGAAATTATTTTCTTTAGTTGTGGGTGTTTGTTTTTTGAGTGGTACTGGGGTTTCATCTTGGGTCCTTGGATTTTACCTCCTTCTCATGCCACATCTCCAAGCCCTCTCTATTTTTTTCCCCATTTTTCTTGTCTGAAAGTATATAAAAGATATAATTTGTTGTATATCTGAAAATAGAGAATGTTGATATTTTGAGAGGTTTTTTTTGTTGTTGTTGTTGTTTTTTTTTTTTTTTTTTTTTTTTTTACCAGTTCTGGGGCTTCAACTCAGGGCCTGTGCTTTGTCCCTGAGCCTCTGTGTGCTTAAGGCTAGGTTCTACCACATTAGGCACAGGGCCGTTTTGAGCTTTTTCTGAGTAGCTTATTGGAGCTAAGTGTCCCATGAATGTACCTATCCAGACTAGCCGTGAACCATGATCCTCAGCTCTCAGCCTCCTGGGTAGCTAGGATTACAGGTGTGAGCCAGTGGTACCCAGCTTGGAGATTGAGGATGTTTCCATGCATTCAGTGCTTTTCTACTACAAATAAATTTCAGAATATTTTTCTCTCTTTTTGGTGGTTGTGGCCTGTGAATTGGGGAGACTTTGTACTTATGAGGCATGTGTTGACCTCTATTTCCCAGTCTCATTTGCTCTGCTTTGTTTTGAGGCAGGGTCTCAATTTTTGCTTCACTCTGAGCCTGGGTATGACTTGGATCCTTCTGTTGATTTCTGTCTTAGCTGCATGGTCACAGTGTGCCATCACATCCAGATGTTTGTTGAAATGGGACCATAAAACTGTGCTTATGCTAGCTCCAGATCTCATCCTTACAAACAGCTAATGCTGTGGTACCTTTATTCCTTTTACTGTTTTAAAGATTTCCTATACACATTTAGATTTTCTAAGTGTTGCTGAAAATTTACTCAGCAGTTGGTCTGTCATCCCAGTTTCTATATGTGCAATTCACATTCAGTGTATGTCATCTATCCATAGACATACGGCATATTTATACTGTGGCAAGTTTTATTTTTTGCCAGTCCTGGGGCTTAGACTTCAGGCCCTGAGCACTGTCCTTGGCCCTTCTGAAGAATAGAACTCTACTATTTCTGGTTTTTATTTTCTTCTAAGTATGTGGTACTGAGTAATTGAACCTAGGTCTTTGTGCTTGCTTGACAGTCACTACCGCTAGGCAGGCACTCTATCACTTGGCCAAACTCCTGGCCCAGGGCAAATGTTATTTTAAGGACTTTCTTCCTTTCTTTCTTTTTAAAAAATTTTCAGTCCTGGAGCTTGAACTCAGGGCATTAGCACTGCCCTTGGGCTTTCCTCAAAGCTTTTGTCCACCACTTGAAACATATCCGGCTTTTCTGTGTATGTAGTATTAAATCCCAGTGTTCTTGCATGCTAGGCAAGCACTCTAACAGTGAACCAAACTCCTGGCCCTGCAGTTGTTATTTTTAAAAGAGACCGAGGCCTGGTTGTTTCCTGGACACCTGCTGAAGTCACAGAGGCAGGTAATGTAGGGAGAACTGGACTTGAGTCTGAATATGCAGAGCCTAGAGCTGCCAGCTTCAGTAATTGTGTAAATCTTAGACACCTCCTAAAATAAGCCACATACAAATTTCTGTCCTATCTCCTGCACAAAGCCCAGGAACTGTAAAAGTTGATTATCAGTGTTGGTATTTTTTCTTTTTTCATTGATGTGCTTACGATAAAACAGTTATTATGTTTTCACATGTAAATACTTGTGCAGGTCAAGGTCATTGTTTTTTTTTATTTTTGTTTTTTAAGTTGCAGGTGAGATATGAGGGAAATTTATTTTGGGAACTGTGTTTGAGAGATTTCTGTGATCTCCTACCCAGAAGTAATGTGTGCTTTTCCTCTTAGCCATTTCCTGATGGTCTTTGTGATAGCTACAGCAGTATATATGGTCAGCCAGTACACTGCATAATTCTGTTTGCTCTGTCTGCAGTGGGCTCGGGACGAGTTTGAAGGACTTTTCAAGAAGCCGGCAGAAATCGTTAACCAGTACCTCATGTACGTCATCAAAATTCTTCTCCTTATCTTTGGCATACTCAGCAATAACCATTTTTATTTTTTTTTCTACACATCGTGAGCACATATACTGATCAAATTCACTCCTCCCCACTATACTCTATTAACCCCCCTCCCTTCTAGCCTCCCTACCTTTTTAGGTGTCCATTGTTATTGCATCACATATGTTAATACCTACATATTCATAGGCATATGTATACACCATATTTATGTATGTGTATATGTTTCTATGTATGTACATACACAAATATACACGTGTATTTTGTATATACATGTGCATCATATTGTGTTCTGTGTATACATGTGTACACATTAATTGTATCACTCTTTCTTTTCCTACTCTTTCTGCTTCCTAGTTCCCCTCCCCTGTCATCAGTCCTTATTGGAAATTGAAGTCACATTATTAATTGTAGTAATAATCACTACTACTACTGTAGCAATAGTATTTTCTTATTTTAGCTCTGTTCTTTTCATTCTTCTTCATGACCAGATAATTACATTTTATACCCCATTTGCTTGTGTTACCAATTGTTGGCACAAAGGTTGATTAAGTATAGTTTGGCTGTTGTGAATATTGCTCTGCTGAATAGCAGTGTGAAAGTATCTCTCTGGAACTTTGTCTTACATTGACTCACATGCCTAAGAATAGCGTGTCAGGTAGGATCATATGGTAGCTCTGTCTTTAGGGTGTGTGTGTGTGTGTGTGTGTGTGTGTGTGTGTGTACTGGTACTAAGTTTGGAACCCAAAGCCTGCTGTTTTACTCATGGCTGGCATGGTACTCTTCCAGTCAAGCATAGTATCCAGTAGCTAGGATACTAGGCACAGGCTGTTTTTGTTTAGCACTACTTCTGGTTTTCTGGTGATTAATTGGAGATAAGAATCTCATTGACTTTAGTGAACTATTGAGTATGTATGACTACAGGCACCCCCATCTTTGCTGTGCATTTTTTATAGCTAGGGATATTGACATTTCTGTATGTGTGTATTGGCCATTTGTGCATCATCTTTTAAATTCTGTGTGTTTATCCTTTTCAGTTTTTGTTACTTTTTCGCCATACTTGGCTTGAAACTCCTGTTTGCTACACAGGGAGTCTACCTCTTGAACTACTTTGGGCTATCCATGAACATAGCAGTCTTTGCAGCCTCTCATACTTTTGTTCCTTTCTTTTTGAAGTTTTTCAGTTTTTGTTGTGAATTTGTAAGTACTGCTAATTGGTTTGTGTTGGTGTTGTATGCTACAACCATGCCCATAATGTGGATGAGATGTGGGAGTTTTTGAGGGCCTCTGAAGGAACTCCGAGGTATAGGATCATATCTGCACACAGGGATGACTTGACTTCTTTCCTTCCTATTTCTGTTTATTACATGTCTCTTGCCTTGTTATTTACTCTAAGAACAATCAGAGTAGTGGAAGAGTTCAGGGGTTTAGAGGAATTGCTTTCAGTAGCTTCTTCAGTGTAGAATGTTGTTGGCTAGAGACTTTGTAGATTTTGTAGATTTACCAGATAATGACATGTAGAGATAATCCTTCTATTCCTACTTTCTTTAAAGCTCATATTGTGAAATAATGTTGAATTTTATCAAGGCCATTATTTTCTTCAAGAATTTATATGATTACATGCTTTGTGCCTGGTGACCTGTTGAGTCTGTTTATTAGTTGGTATTATGTTGACGATCTGATTCTGTTTATTCGTTGGTATTATCCTTGCATCTCTGGAAGATATCCCAAATAAGTCATGCATAGCACATGATCTTGTCAGTGTGTTTATTTTCTAAAATTTCCTTGAGAATGTTTCTGTGTTTTTGTCAGAGAATGGTGTCTGTAACTTTGATGATGTTCATATAATTCTGTTTGGTTTGGTAGTGGGAGACTATTCATTTCATTGAATTCATAGGTTAGCATTTCTTTCATTTTTTTGTTTATGGAGTATTTTGAGCAACATTGGAAATTTGACGCTATAGTAACCGATGTTCTGAATGAAGAAATGTGTGACTATCATTGCAAGAGCTATTTTTTTTCTCAAACCTTTGATAGGGACTCGAAGTTTGTGGATCAGACGCTGAATCTGGCAGGGAACCAGCCTTTGGAGGTGTTGGAGGTAGTAGAGCGCAGCTTGGTGCTGCAGTTGCCCCACAACTGGTCTGACTGTGTGACATGGGCCTACCAGCATTGGCACACCCAGTATTCCGACAACATCCAGCAGTTACTGTTCAACTTCCCTCCTGACCAGGTATGGGATGTTTCTTGTGTATCTTAATCGTAACCATTTCCAGGAAAGAGGACCAAGGCAATCATGCTGCTACCCTCCGTAGGACCATGATTATTTAAGCTGGTGCTTTCTGTAAATACACGGTTTTGTCCTGTGTGCTCAAATAGGGCTTTCCCTGCCCTGTCCATCATTTTCAATGCATGTTAGTGAGGGCTGGATCATGCTTCATTAACAGAGCTGTCCATGGTATAGTTGAGGCATTTTTAAGTTACAGACAACAGGTAGGTGAGTGTGTGTGTGTGTGTGTGTGTGTGTGTGTGTGTGTGTGTAATCTGGTCTCAGCTGCATTTGAGCCTTGTACATTTCCTGTCCATACCAACATGTCCAGATCAATCGAGTGATGAATGTTGATCTCAAAGGAGATTTATGAAGATCTATTTCCATTTATTAAGATTAGGGCTGGGAGTTTGGCCTAGTGGTAAGTACTTGCACAAAATAACAAGTCCTCGAGTTTGTTAACAAGCTGTGTGTGTGCGACCCCGTAAGAAGAGCTAGAAATAGTGAGTTTGGACATCAAGGAACCAGACGACAAGTCAGGATTCCTAGAGTCTTCTCTTAAGTAACCTGTAAGAAATAGAATCCAGCAACAACAAACACCCCTCCCCCACCCAAACTTTGTATTCTCATAGCTTTCAAGCTCAGGAGCGCTGTTCTGGTCTGGGCCCAAACGCTGTCCCCATCCACTCATCTTTGATGTGAATAACGTAAGTCCCTCTCCCCCAGTGGGGCCACCAAGCATCTAGTGGCAGTTGGATGGGAGAGAAGTGGGCAGATACTGTGCATCCTAGATTATGCTGCTTTCTCCCCCAGACCCTGCATCTGGACTATGTGATGGCCGCTGCCAACCTGTTCGCCCAGACGTATGGACTGACAGGTTCTCGGGACCGTGCTGCCGTGGCCACGTTCATACAGTCCCTTCAGGTCCCCACGTTTACCCCCAAGTCTGGCATCAAGATCCATGTTTCTGACCAGGAGCTGCAGAGCAGCAGTGCTTCTGTTGGTGAGCGTGTTTGGACCCTTGTCCGGAAGTCACAAGCTAACCTGTCCCATCTTATCTAAACCTCCTCAGTAGTCTTCTGCCATGGGTCATGTTCTACAATGCTGTGGCCATGCTTTCTCCATACACCCTTCTCCTTGAGCCTCTCATGTTGTTTCTATAGAAGGGAAGGATCAAATTGGTAGAGGTAAACTCCCATTGGTTTGTTGTTGTTGTTTCCCACTGTAATATTGCAAGAGAACTGAAACTGGACCAACTTGTTTTTGAGTTGCAGGCTGACTCAAAGCTAGAATCCCCCGGCCTTAGAGTCCAAAGTGCTGGAATTAAGTCATGACCACACCAGTCTAGCATGTTCTTTCCTTGTTGTCTTAGCATTGGCCTCTTTATGTGTTCTTTCCTGTGTTTCTCCTTGAAATTTTCTTTTCAGGAATGCAAGGAAGATGATTGTGGTCAGTGCTTTGGCTGATCCCTTGCTTGATACCTTGCTGGGTGTGTGTGCTTGCAGATCACTCCCATCTTCCTGTCTGCACATCTACCCCGAAACGTGCCTCTCTGTATGCTTTTCACATGGTAATATCCTTCATCTCATCTCTCATCCCTGTGTCCCTCTTTCCCCATCATTAACTATCAGGTTACTCCTTTTCTTTCTTCTTTGCCTTTCTTATCTCTTGTACTTTTCACTAGCCTGCGTTCTTCCACGTTTCCTTTCCCAAGTACCTTGGCTCCTGACATTCTTTTCTGTGTTACCTCAATACATACATCTCCCCCACATGTTTCTCCCTCTCTACATTTTCTTGAGTAAACAATCATTTTATCCCTTAGCCCTGCTCTTGTTCGACTGTATCTCGCTCTTCAGAATTTTCCCCATTTTTCCAATTCCAGTGCTTCACTTACATTTTCTTTGAATTCACTTGAAATTCTCCTTTACATTTCCCATTTCTTATTCTTTGTTCTTACTTCAGTCAAAACACATATGATTTTCTACCTGGCTCTTAATTCTACGTGATTTGTATTCACCGGTGTCAAATGTATCAACATTTTCTGTGTGACAGGGTTCTGGGCTTTCTCTCATGTTTTTACACAGTGAAAACTGTATATCCATTAAACGGTTTGTTCTATGTTCTGCTTCTCATTGTCCTTGGAAACTTGCTTCTGCTTTCTGTGTATGTCAGTTCCCTGAATCTCGATGTGGCATGTAAGTGAAATCGTACTGGGATCTTTCTTCGTGTGTCTTGCTAATTTCACATAGTAAAGTAGACTCAGTTGTGCCTAGACAGATGTCAGGGAGACCCACTCCCTACTGACTTTGTCCATATCATTGTTCTCAGTGTTAGAAGTCACGTTAGCCTGGTAAGGCTAAGTAGTAGTCTCCTGTATGCATGTAATAGAATTACATAAAATTGCATATACTTGTACATCTAAGGCGTAGTCTCATTGTTTTGTTCACTTTGCTCCCTTGATTAATTCTGCATGGGTTTTAACACCTCAGTTCCACACAGCCTTCTGGGTTAGCTCGCATCTATCTGTGATTCTGACAATGAAATCGTCTTTTTTTTTTTTTTCTTGGTGGGTCATGGGTTTTGAACCATGGGCCAGGGCACTTTCCCTGAACTCTTCAGCTCAAGGATAGTGCTCTACCATTTAAGCCACAGCACCACTTGCAGTTTTCTGGTGGTTAATTGGAGATAAGAAGAGTCTTACAGACTTCAGTAATACTCTGGGCTGCCTTGAAACTGCAGTCCTCAGATCTCAGCCTCCTGAGTCACTAGGATTACAAGCGTGAGCCACCAGCACCTGGCCTCAACCATTTCTTGTTGTCCTTTTGGTCGGGTGGTTTTCTCTCTCCTTCTGTTTATTCTGTTCAAGAATTCCTGTCTTTTGCAAGATTTTTATCTGCCCAAATAACTGCTCCTCCCTGGATTATCCTTCTACTTCAGACACTTGGGTGCTTTTGACAGTACTGACGGTATTTCCCTTCCATTCCGCAGATGATGTCTACCTGGAAAAGCTCATGGCCACCCTTCCAAGTCCAGTTATGCTCCCTGGATTCAAGATGTGTCCTATTGACTTTGAAAAGGTACTGGACAGGGGTCTTGGAATGCACAGGAGGGTTGTTAAATGCACCACGTCTTTCAAGAGTCTAGGCCTGTGGTGGAACCCAGTTGTTCACTGTATTTGCATATAATTGGGGTGGGAGACGTTTGTCTTCCTCAAAGGCTACAGAAGTCTCTTTCACTGCCAACAGGATGATGACAGTAACTTCCACATGGATTTCATTTTGGCTGCATCCAACCTTCGGGCAGAGAACTATGACATCTCCCCGGCAGACCGGCATAAGGTGAAGACAGTACAGATCCCATCTTGCCAAGCTGGGGTTTCCCACACTTCTTGCCTCGCACAGACTCTGTCCTCTCTGAACCATGATCTCTCCTGATCCTGTCCTTTCTCACACACAGAGCAAGCTGATCGCAGGGAAGATCATCCCTGCCATTGCCACCACCACAGCAGCTGTAGTTGGCCTTGTGTGTCTGGAGTTGTACAAGGTGGTCCAGGGACACCAGCGGCTTGAGTCCTATAAAAACGGTTTCATCAACTTGGCCCTGCCCTTCTTCAGCTTCTCTGCACCCCTTCCTCCTCCACGTCACCGGGTAGGAGGGCTGTCAGCCTAAACACTTTCCATTTTACCCGTCATTTCCTAGAAGTCTCTTGGTGGTTCAGAGAGACAGGAGAGAAAGAGCGTGATTTCAGTTAACCACTTCTAGGCCTGAGAACAGGATATTAGACCTTTTGCAATGCAGTTTTAATATGTGTGCGGAGCCCACTTCATCAATCTCACGCCTCAGATACCTTTATGGACAGTAAGTCTGGACTACTGTGTTTGAATAAAAAGGAGGAGGTAACTGAGTGAAAATGTAGTGCAACTGCTAGGTGACTGAAAGAGTGACCATTCTTGTCACTATAGGAGTTTCTTTCAATTGCTTGGAATAAGGGATGGAAAATGAAAAGGTTCTGGAGAAAGGAAAGGGGTGTGACTGATCCCACTATAAGATGGTAGGGCCACTTAGGGTAACCCCTTGTCACACCTGTTTGTCCCTCAGTACTATGAGCACGAGTGGACTTTGTGGGATCGCTTTGAGGTACAAGGCATACAGCCCAATGGTGAGGAGATGACCTTGAAGCAGTTCCTAGAGTACTTTAAGGTAAGGCTCATTCTCCTTCATGTGCCACCTCTGGGATAGCACTTGTGTGCTGTCCATCTCACGGAAACCACTGTTCCTCTTTTCCCCCTCTCCACAGAAGGAGCACAGGTTGGAGATCACCATGCTATCCCAAGGTGTGTCTATGCTCTATTCCATGTTTATGCCAGCTACCAAGCTTAAGGAACGGTTGAATCAGCGGTGAGTTGGTATCCGGGCAGGGAGGAGGAGGCCTTCTGTAGTATTCTGAGGTTCCATCTGTACCACTCAGAGTGGTTCACGGAATTCTTTGCTCTACCTTTTGATTTTTGCGTTGATCTTCTGCTGTCTGACTCAGGATGACCCAGATCGTGAGCTCTGTTTCGAAGCAAGACCTTGGCCGCCACGTCCGGACCCTGGTACTTGAGCTGTGTTGCAATAACCAGAGTGGAGAGGACATCGAAGTCCCTTATGTACGATACATCATACGCTGATCTTCCCGGAACCCTATCAGTTCACTTCCAGGTCCCTCCTTCTTTAATAAAAGTTGGTCCTACCCAAGCCCATCTGTCTTCTTTCTAAGAGCTCTTTTCTGTACAGCTTTCTGTTGGTTCCAAATCGGTAAGCATAATAAATGGTTACCTGCCTGTGGTGTGTCCTTTTTTTTTTTTTTTTGAGGGAAGCAGAAGGGTCTTTTCCTTGGGAGGGGGTCACGGTAGAACTTTGTAAGCCATGCTGATCCTATGGAAGTCGTCCCAACTCCAAGACCAAAGAAGAGTAAATGTGATTGTACCCATGGAAATGTCGGATATGGCAACTGTTCTTTTTGCCCTTTCTGCTGAGAAATAGAGACAATAACAAGGGACATTAGCAAGGTCCCACCCTTGCTTCATTCAACCGTACTTCCTCATGAAGTAACTTTCATGATGTTATTGGAAGAGTAGAGATTCTGCATTTTGTTCACCTGAATTTGAGTTAACCACCTAATAGAGACACAATAGTACATTGGTATTTCTGAATTCCAGTTTTTAATCACCCCCATGGAAAACAAAGGAGCATCAGGTCTACGGGAAGGAAGAGTGAGTTCAGGGTGAAGTGCAGTTGATACGTGGTGTACGTTTGCACATACATTTGCTGTTCATGTGTGTGTGTGTCCTTGCTTCTTCAAATCTCTACCCAGACAGGCTTACCCACCTCACTCTTCATTTTATGAATGGAGCCTAATAGGGACTTACACATACAGACCTTTAAATCTTTACTAGAATGAGAGTTATCACTGCCTCCGTATATATTCTACAGTGTTGAAAACATACTGGGTTTGTGGGCACAGGTTTAAACAAAGCCCCTTTCAAGTTTCCATCACTTCCTTCAACCATCTTCGGTCCCCTCTTTATAGGATTGCCGTGCCTCCTATCATCCAGAGCGACAGCCTGCGGTGTACGTCATGGGAAGCATACTACAGAATATAGCAAGGCAATCACCCCTGTTACTAAAACATTTTGAAAAGTGTAATAACAGCTACACAGTAGTGAGAGATACAATTTTAGAGAAAAGCAAATCAAACTTTGCTTTTCCACCATTTGGAAGCTTAGCAGCAGAGAAATGGTAACTATTAAAAAGTGGAAATGATACATAAGGCCATATAGTGTGATGCTAAATGAAAGGACTTCTAGGATATAGAAACAAAATCATATAATGAATGATTGTTGTCCTTAATGTACTATGTTATCTCTCGTCTCTTTTGCTGTCCCTTGGTTATCTCTTATTGTTACAGTATCTCACTTTGTTATCTGATATATCGGATATATTTGTATTTGCTTATTTGAATTTGGATAGGGAAGGGGGGAAAACAAGATGAGGGATGGGGGTGGGGGGAAGGGAAATGGGGACCAAGACATGTGAAAGGGTATCAATGTATGTGAATTAATGCACCTTCTATCTGGCAAATATCATGTAACCCTTCTATTAATTACAAAAAAAATATATGAAAAAAAAGTGGAAACATCACAGGTGAACATCTGGCTGTGAAGAAAGTGCTTGCTTTCATTTTTTTTTTCTTTTTCATTTCTTTTTGGTCCAGTCCTCAGGGCTTTTGAGCACTGTTTCTTAGTGTTTCTGTTCAAGGCTAGCACTCTACCCCATAGGCCACAGCCCCACTTCCAGCATCTTTTGGTACCTAATTAGTCTTATGGTCTCACCTTCCCAGGTGGTTTTGAAACATGATCCTCAGATCTCAGCCTCTTGAGTAGCTGTGATTACAGGCATGTGCCTGGCTTGTACAGCACGATAGATGGATCCTTGCACCCAGGACAGGATAGAGGGATTTATACGCCAAGCTAGGCAAATGAGGATCAGAGCCAACCACCTTGTCCCCACCATTTCTAAAACAAAACAACCTGTTACCCAATTTCATTTAGAAGCAATGTGCTTGTCAGTGGCTGGCTTGCATTCCATACTTGGGAAGCTAAACAACTTTGTCTTACAGCGTGCAGGGCCTGTGACTGGATCCCTTGGGAAAAATGGCAGTGCCCTCACTAAGCTGTGCTGCTGCACTCTGACATACAATTGAAGTACACCAGATGTAGAGAAAAAAGTGGAGCAGTGGGAAAAAAACAACCCGAGAAGCAGAATTGACAGTGATATGTCTATGGGCTGTTTCATTAAGATTAAATCAAATGTATGTATTCCATATAGTCAGAAGATTATATTTTTGAACATACAGGAAACAGCTACCTTGTTAGACCCCTCAGAGTTTCGGGAAGATGCTAAGAGCAAAAGCAATCAGGATCTTGTCTTCCCACATTGAAATGGTTTGCAATGGTATGCCATGTCTATTCTAAATGATTTCTCGAAATTCACCATATTCCTAGGTGAGCTACTCCTGGTTTACCCAACTATGATCAAATTAAATTCACACACACGCACACAGACAAAACTTTCAGACTTCCACAGGCACATTACACAGCTGATGAAGAAGGAACTCTATGTCACTCACACCTTGAGAGTTGCAATTAAAATACTTTCTGATCTTTTGAGTGTTAGCCTGTCTTCAATTTTGTGAAAATAATCCTTCCCATAAAAAAAATGGCAGTGTAGTGGTGATAAAACACTAGGCTTTGCTTAAATAAAAATAGCCTGCCTTCAGCATAAATCAGATGGATTTACAGAAGGAACTGTTGAGTACTAAATTCTATACAACAGATCATCTTTTTCCTCTTTGGGAATTGTACAGTTTTACTGCTATACCTGTATTAGAACAGGCTACAGCCAAGAGAAGATTTGTCTGGAAAACTGCATTTCATTTCAGTCCATGACAGATCTTTGACCAGAAGCAGCTGTCCAGCGTCCTCCCCTTGGCCTGTGTGTCTATTCTTGGAACAACTGTGAGGCTTGTAGGAGACAGGATGGGCAGGGAGCACTGTGTTCCCTAATTGTGAGAGATCAAATTCAAGACTGAGTTATCTGATTACAGAGAGGCAAAGAGACAGCAGCGATTCTCCCAATTCTTCTTGCAACTGAGGTGGCTTCTGGAAAATGTAAAATACTAGTCATTTTCCCCTATTGTCAGTCTCTTCTTGGGGGCTAGATAGACACTGAAGACTGGAGGCATGATGTCCAGGCAGCTGTATAGTCGAGGGAATTATACAGCTCCAGGACTCCGGAAGTACTTAATCTTACTGCAAGAAAAACAGAAAGCTAGCAAATACCTGCACATGAATAAAACAAGGTGATCATGATTTGAGAGCAAGTACATCATTAGGTTTACAAGTCCAGTTTTCAATCAAAATTTCCAAAATTGGGCCGGGAGTTTGTCCTAGTGGTAGAGTGTTCGCCTAGCATGCACGAAGACCTGGGTTCGACTCCTCAGTACCACACACATAGAAAAAAGTCAGAAGTGGTGCTGTGGCTCAAGTGGTAGGGTTCTAGCCTTGAGAAAACCCAAGGACAGTTCTTAGGCCCTGAGCTCAAGGCCCAGTACTGGCAATAAAATGAATGAATGAGTAAATAAATGGTTATAAAAAGTTCCAAAATAGTGTCCTGAAAACAATAGAGTTCCAAAATTTAGTGGGATTGTTTCCTGGCATTTCAGCAGTTTGGGTATTTTCAAAGTCAGTTTTGAACTTTGCCGAAATGCCTTTTTCTGCCTAACTCTCGGGATTGGTGTGATTTGTGTGATGCATTGGGACATTTACTGCTTTCCGTTTTCATGTGGAGTATCTTCAGTGAGCATTCTTCCTGATTCTCCATCTACACTACCAAAGAGGCAGAGAAAGCACACTGAAGACGCAAACACACACACACAGTCACAAAATCATCAACACGACCCTGATCAAAATATATTGCTTTCATAAAGTACTTTGTTAAATAGCTTAAAAATGTCAGTAGCCACTGGATACTTAAATTATTTTTTAAGGAACAACTCTTCCCCAAGAAAGGATAGGAAGCTGAGGGGCTTACAGAACAAAGGAGAGAATAGCCTCTGAGACAAATGTAGAAATTCTAAGTCTGCTGTGTGTAGAAGTAGTAATAGTAGAGTGATAAACAAGAAAGGTGGGGGATGAGAAGACAACTCGAAACTCAATAGGGAAGAAAGGAAACCCACTGACATAGAGGAAGAAGATACTTCACTTTTGTCTAAGCTACTGATGTTGGCAGTTAACTGGTGTGTGTTGAATAGGGCACTGTTTGAAGGCTGAGCTCACCCTTGCCTTTGAAAGTCACTATGAACGACTGGCATTGCTTGTGGAATTTCCCTAGGTTCTTTGTACGCATGTCTGGCAATTCGGAAAACATTGGTGCTGCATCCAAATTGCTCCCATAGCGACACTGGAGGCATTGCAGCTGGAGTATGCATGGCCCTGTTAAGTCCCTGGCAAGAGTGGCTGTATTTCCACCAAAATTCCCAGAGGCCTTGAGCGTGTGGAATGTGGTGATGGCCAGACATGTTCCCTGAGTGATCTTGACTGTTGTGATCATGCCCGTCTCTGTCTCAGCTGCCACCCAAATTTACATGCAGAGAGTTCACTTTTCTTACTAGAGATTGTGCATGTCCTAGACAGAAGGGTCTTTCCCCATCCCACCACAGGACCCAAGACCCCCAGTTCTTCCTCCTGGTCACAGCCATTTTCTTGAACAGCTTTTTGGGTGTTCGATCACTTGATTAGCAAGTAAAGAGGGAGCTAAGAGAGGGCCCGAGAGTCTCGTTGATACACAAGGGAAGGACATCAATTTCCTGTGTGTAGTGGTTTGATAGCCACAACAAGGTAAAGTTTGATGCAGGACTAGACAATAAATCTGCTAGGCAATCATCTTTTTTTTCTTGTGGTTGTTGTACCTTGACTTGAAGGCATTCTGTTGGAGGATTCTCGTGTGCTCTACTTTGCTGATCTTAGCATCCCACTCATTTTCTCTTACACATCTATAAAGTTCAGTCCTTCCAGATGATACATAGCTTCTATCTGCATACTGTTTTATCAGAACACTGATGTCTGTGTGCCATGATGCAGGTGGTAAATTTTATCTCTCACTCTCTTACAGCTTTTAGTGTTGTTTAACATTGGCCTCAATCATAGTTTACTTCCCTAACCACTACTAAGTGCAATTGCTCTATCGTAAATGGTATATGGTATATGTTCACTTTCATTTATCTGACGAAAGGTTTTACTTTCATTTCCTGATTTTTTCCGTTGCCCATTGGTTTTGTGTATATGTGCTTACATGCATATGTGTATGCATATATATATTTATAATCGTGTTTTTGAACAGTATGGTTATGTATGTTGTAATTTATCCTCAGAAACGTGGGATGGGGTAACAATGTATGAGAGGTAATGAAGCCACTCCCTGATGAATGTCACTGTAACCCCTCTATACATCACCCTGACATTTAAATAAATTAATCCTCAGGTTATATATCTGATATTTGTTTTAGCACATTTTCCTAAAATTAATTTTCCTCTTAATTATTTCATGAGAATTATGTTATCAAACTGGATAAAGACCTAGTTTCTCATATCAAAAATCTTTTTTTTTCTTTAAGTAGTGTATTTTGAGGAAGTTTGCTTGTGCCACCAAAATTGTCAGATGCACTTCAATCTTCACTCACAAAATTGACATGGAATAATTTTTGGTGAGATGAGTTTTATGAAGGTGGGTTATTCAATTGTTACTGAGGATTCTTTGAAAGAATTATATATTCATTCTTTCCCAATATAAAAGTTTTATAGATATGATTCTAATGTAGAGTTATGTTTATGATCAATAATACGTTAAGCCTATATGCTTGGAGTTTTTTTTTCTTAATTGGTGACTATTTTCTATGTCCAATTCAAATTTAGGAGAGTTCTTACCAAATACGTATTTATAACTCTTCAGTTACACTTTTTCACAACACAAAACTTTATTGAAAAATAATACATGAATACTTTTAAAGTCATTTTATTGACTTTATTGACTTCTTGGCATATGTACTTTAATCACAGAATTCCTAAACTAATGATAATGGTAAGTTGTTTTCATCTTTTATTCATGAAAGCACCTGAATTTTAATCCTGAAAAAAAGAAAAGGAATAGTTAATTTTATCTTTCCATAAAACTATATATAGTAGAATATATGAATGCATTCATACAGAAAAAAGAAAAGGAATAGTTAATTTACATCTTCCCATAAAACTATATATAGAAGAATATATGAATGCATTCATACAGTTGCATATGTATGCGTGTGCGCACACACACACACACACACACACACACACACACACATGTTTATTGGTGATAAGTGCCTCACAGACTTTCTTGCCCAAGTGGCTTCAGAATCCTGAATAGCTAGTATTACAAACGTGAGCCATCAGTGCCTGACTAAAATGTGTATGTTTAATTGTTTAAAGGTATATGTTCCAACTTAATTTGAAATCTATTACATACAAAGTGTCTTTACAATCACACAGTCATTCAGTATGATATATTTAAAAAGATAGTCTTACTTTCAGAATATTTAATATCTATAACAATATTATATTGATAACATATTGTTGAATATGTATCAGTGATGTAATTATTTCATTTACATAAACAACTCTAAACACGGAGTTATATGCAAATTTTACATGTATAGAAATTCTAAAATTAAAAATGCCAATTCAGAGTCATATTTCTCTAATATTGATGAGATATAAAACAGAATTCAGGGCCTTGAATATTAATAAAGACAAACCTTATTTATATATTAAGAGTATAGTTATTCCTTATGAGGAATACAAAAAATTTTTAGACAATTTTGTCCTACATTCTTCATAAGTGTATTTGTGTAAGTTACAATTTCTACATGTGCCCCATATAATTCTTGATTGGTAACGTTTTTCTAAACAGAGCATTGAAATAATTAGTTCCAGTATTTTCCCATATTATAAAGAAATGTTAAATACTCATAAATCTGAAATAATCTGTATCTATTTCTCTTTTTAGAGGGTAAAGTCAGAATTAAAGCCTAGAGCATTTGGGCACCTCCATAATGTCATTTCCATCTCACCTGCTTCTGCTTCTTGCTAACATGACAGTAATCATATTTATGAATTATCAGACTACATATTCATACACATAAAACTGAGGGTTTGTAACAATAGATGGCCATTTTACTTATTGTGTCCCACTAATTTAGCAAAAACCTGTAAGGATTTAACAAATCTTATTTGTGATTCCTTTTAAAGGTCAGTTTAATGACAGAACTCTGAAAGAACGTTCCTCTGTGTTCAGCTCCTCTGGCTTATCTCTATGTTAAAGAACTTTAGAAAGAAACGTTAAGTTTTTAAAGTGCTTTCATATCTTTCCTTTTCATACACTGCACACATACAAGTCCCCTTACTAATGCATTTACACAAAATTCTATCAGGGTCTGGACAGTAAACTATGAAGATTCAAAGATGATACTTGGCTTTTAAAAACAAAAACATAGTCGGGTGCTGGTGGCTCACACTTGGTAATCCTAGCTACTCAGGAGACTATCTTTGAGAGGAAAAAAACAAAAAACAAACAAAAACAGAGGGACCCAGGTCCCAAGCCCTGAGTTCAAGTCCCACGCTCCCCGCCCCCAACCTCTTCGGAATTGGTATTGTGGATGGAACTCAAAGTAGGCTTTGAACCTGCAATACGATTGTTATGTACACAAACTTTTATGAAATAACATTCAATAGTACATAATTTGGCTTAATAGAAACCTGTGGTTTCTACACTTTATGCCCTAGGTTATTTGAAAATTTATGACTGTGGGGCCCATCGCACAGAGCCATTGCCCAAGGTCTGCCTTTTAGTGGCTTGGAGGTATACTCACCACTTCTTCCCGCTTGGTCTTGTCTGTTGCTGGCCAAGCTTCCAGGGGCAGATCAGGAAGAATGGGGGGCAGGGGCTGCATGGGGAACATCGGAGGCAGAGGTGGCTGTGGTGGCAGGGGCTGCATGGGGTGCAGAGGCTGCTGGGACTGGATGGGCTGGTGAGCCTGGGGCTGAACGGGCTGGGGCTGGTAGGGCTGCTGGAAGGGCTGCTGGGCGGATGGAGGGAGGTTTGGCTGGTGGTGTTGGGTTGGAGTCATGGAGTGGTGGCCAGGAACTGGCATCATTGGCTGCTGGGGGACCACGGGCTGCTGAGCTGGCACCACGGGGAGGTGGTGATGAGGCTGAAGGGTGTGACTCGGGGGATGCTGTTGAGACAGCACGGGGATGATTTGGTGGTGCAGCCATCCACCCATGGGTTCGTAACCATAGGAAGGATACTGGTGAGAAACAGAGAGTCAGGTTTACCATCGGCTCAGTTGATTTCCAACTGGAGAAGTAGCAGTGTACTAGACATTCTATTCCATTCCTTACACAAATATACCTATGCACATAGATACGACTTTTTACCAAGCAAAATCTTAGTGTCTATAGGCAGACAGGATAGCCATTTAAGAAATTCAAAATCCTCTCAATTTCAAAGGAGTAAAGAACAACACATCTACATACCGGTTGCCTTATCATGCTCTGGTACCATTTTAAAGGGGTAAGCACCTTGGGAGAAACATTAAAGTTCATTTAATTAATTAAATTTAGTATAATATAAGCTAAATACTTATCTTATTCCTGCCTTAAGATTACTGTTAGGTTCCTTGGCCCAGTTCTGTTTATTTTGTCTGAGTATGTGACTATTTCTCACACACTCTGAGGTCACTGCTGTCACCCTCACATGTATGGACAAGGTTCTGAGGCTTTAAAGAGGGTTATTAGCTTGTCAAACGTTATAAAAGTAGTAGAACCTTTCAACAACTTTTGTCCTTTATTGCAAGAACAAAACAAATAAGCAGAATTATGACATTTTAGTTTAATCTCTTTTTATTTGATCATACAATGGTGGGGGAAGCAGAAAACGTGTACATGCTCTCTCTTATCCTCAAAACAGATTTGCTGGTAGAGTATGTTAACTTTTCAAAAATTTAACAGAAAAATCTTCTCTGAGACACTAGCATTTTATTCAGCTTTGTATGTAGTAAGGAGATTAGTCATATGTCCAAACAGATACTTGGGTAATGTATTTGAGCCTCTCAGTAGCCTCAGGTTTGTAACTACTAACTACTCAAGTTTGATTTGCATGTGTGTTTTATTTTCCAGTAAAATTATCATTATGTCCATTCTTCTAAATTTTTTTTTGTCGCTTGTAGGATTTGGACTCTGGACCTAGGCATTGTCCCTGAGCTCTTCAGCTCAAGGCTACTGCCTACTCTTGAGCTACAGCACTATTTCTGGTTTTTCTAGTGGTTAACTGGAGATAGAAGTCTCATGGTCTTTAGTGCCTGGCCTGGCTTTGAACCGTCTCATGGTCTTTAGTGCCTGGCCTGGCTTTGAACCGTGATCCTCAGATCTCAGTTTCCTGAGTAGCTCGGATTATATGCACAAGTCACCAGCGTAGTTTTTTTAGCGTACGTCTGATAAGACATCAACCTCAATTTCCAAAGCTCTTACAATTTCCATCACTGTGCTTGTTCATCAAAGCTAAAGAGAGACACTTTTGCTAAGTTAGAATCAGAAATTTTCTGCCTAGAAATTTCAACATCTTAGTCATCCCCACATTTTACAAGTGGACCAGAACAAGTCTTTTCAATTCAGACTTACTTTATGGCTACCAAGAAGTCTGCCTGGAAAATGTTTTGCTATTTTAAAAAGAAAAGTTGAATCAGAGCACCCCTATATAAGAGTGAGGACAAAGAAAGCCTGAATCATCAAGACATAAACTTGGAGACAAGTGGTGGGAAGTGAAAAAGGATGACCACTTCAGAAATCTCTTAAGAATCAATGCACTCATTAAAAAATGTTGTGGGCACTATTAACATAGTTAAAATTAGTAAAAAAGAAAAATTACCTCATAGCTGAAGTTGATATAACCAGGGTGCCCAGGATGAGGTGGTAGCTTTTATAGCAGAGGGGAAAGAATAATACAAAAAAATAAAAGGAGGGAAAAAGAGTGGAAGTCAGTATCAATTGTCAATATTAAAGGAGATGCAACTTTTATATCTATGTCATATAGACTATATATGAAGGTCTACTTCTCATACTATGTATGCTATGAAATAGAAGCCTTCCACTTTTAAAGAAGCTAAGTAAGAAACAAACACTTTTCTCTAGGAGTGAAAGTGTTTTAGTGGAGGACCTGGAAGCAGAGCCATCATTGTAAGAATATACAACTATTCTCCAGTGAACTCATTTTCTTTGGTATCAGGGAAAAGGCTACTAGATCCACTCACCAATCCATTGATGAAACTCCCTCCATGTTGAGAAAGGCATAATTCTATTATGCAGTTTAAAAATCCATAGAAGGAAACAAATGATCTTCAAATTATTTTTAATTGCTTAAGTGTGAAAAGCATTTCTTATTGCTAGCATGTAATATGGAATTAAAGAAACATTAGAAAAGACACAGTAAAATGGAAATAAATAAATGTATAAAATATAAAGTATATAAAATATATAAAAATATAAAGTATTTTATAAAGTATATGTCAATTTTTCTTAATAATGTCTCTGTCTTGTATGGCAGAACTTTTAAAGTTTCACATAAAAACAGTATAAATATGTACTTTCTGCAATCAATAACATGTTCACCAAGTGATCCTGGGATGTAGTTGACACAAAAAAAGAGGATTTTGTGCAGAAAATATTGTTCAAATGACCCTATTGTCTTCTTTTAAGTTTGTCATCTTTTGTGAGTATTTATTTACTCTATTTTTGTAGTATTTGATTTACACTCTGGGAGTTAGGCTTTCTATACAGTTTGTAACAATAATCAATGGCATTCTCCCATTTTTGTACTGGTTGCTTTCAGATCAAGTCTTGCCAGCTGCCCAGGAACATGCCTGAAATATAGTTATCCTTCGGCTTCCTGTCCTAGCTGGGATACCATACCACCATTCCCCCAGCTTAGTGCACTAAAAGGGAGTCTTGCAAAATTTCCTGTCCAGGAGGACCTGAAATTTTGATCCTACAAATCTCAGTCTTCTATAAAGTTAGCGTAACCAGCATGCATCATCACTGCTCCGATCCATGGATTTCTGAAGTGATCTCACCAACTTGTCAGCTTGGATTGACCTCAAACTGCACATTTTCTAATATCAGTCATTAACTAGGACTACAAGCTTGATCCTACAGTATCCCACAAGGCTTACTTACTTTTACTCAACTGTAAATGGTTTCACTACAGTAATTATCTTTTCAATATTGTCTCAGTATAAGCTCTGAATATGAAAATGTGGAATTTTGAATGTAGTCATCTTTCAGAGTGTAGAATTTCAAGAAAGTAGAGAATCAGGTTGGTCTTAGGAGTAACCAACAGAGCGGTATATATTCAAATTCTCTGGTTGGCTGTTGATACATTTAAATGTAAAATAATTCCTGTACATTTCACATATTGCAGGATTCCAGGCAATTGTGCTAAAACAAGCCACTTGCTTAATAGAATTATTAGGACCTCTGGGAATTGGAACATAGCTCAGGAAGTAAATTCCTTAATAGAGAAATTTTAATAGCCCCATAATTAAAAGATAATTGTTTCAACAGAATGTCCTGAATGGTAGTTAAATAGAAACCAGTTTACTCAGTACTTCTCATCTGTACAGAATTTGAATAATTAATTACATCTGTTTATTTTAATTTGTAATAATTATATGTCTACATATATTTATGGGAGAAAGTAATGTTCTGATATGTTTAAAATGTGTGATGTTAATTGAATACTATTTCCAATAGTCCAGAGAAAATTAGAATGAAAAGAATCTATGTTGGGGCGGGAGTTTGGCCTAGTGTTAGAGTGCTTGCCTAGCATGCACGAAGACCCGGGTTCGATTCCTCGGTACCACACACATAGAAAAAAGCCGGAAGTGGTGCTGAGGCTCAAGTGGTAGAGCTCTAGCCTTGAGAAAGTCCAAGGACAGTGCTCAGGCCCTGAGCTCAAGCCCAGGACTGGCAAAAAAAAAAAAGAATGTTAACGACCACCTTAGATGATTATTAAACACAAAAACATTTAATATTAGAAGTGGGGCTGTAGTTCAAGGGGTAGGGCGGCAGCCTTGAGCTCAGGAACAGCGCTCAGGCCCAGAGTTCAAGCCATATGACCCACCAAAAAAAAAAAAAAAGGCATTGCTTTGCCGGCGCGGTGGCTGACGCCTGTAATGCCTGTAATCCTAGCTACTTGGGAGGCTAAGATCTGAGGATCAAGGTTCAAAGATGATTTGGGCACTAAAGGACCTGAAACTCTTATCTACAGTGACCTTCTAAGAAAACAGGAAGTGGGGCTTGACTCAAGGGTAGGCTGGTAGCCTTGAGCTGAAGATCTCAGAGACAACGCCCAGGCCCAGGGGGTAGGGTGGTACCCCCTTGAGGTGATTTGATTAGGGACAGCATCCAGGCCGAGGTCAAGCCCCATGACCCACACACAAAAAATTAAATATTTGTGTGATATTATAAGCCACGACATTTACAAATCAATTTTTATTTCCAAATATGTAAAACTGGACAGAGACATGCTAAAGGATAATTCACTTACGGGCATAGTGAAGGCTGCTCCCAGCAAACAGGCAAACAAAATCCATGTCCCCATTTTCTGATAATTCTGAAATGTAAATCAACACCTCTTCTTTAAAAATGAGTATCATGAATTCTCCATAAAGACCCACAATTAATTACTTGTTGCTAGTAAAAGAGTCATTCTGTGTAAGCTACCTTTGTTCAGATGCAATATTTCTGAAGTCAGAGTAATGTAAGGTAGCTTTTTACTAATCACGAGACTAAAAAATGCTTTTTTTCATATATTTTTATTGGAATTAGTAGCAGGGTTACATTATATTCACCAGATAGAAGGTGCATAACTTCACAAACATTAATACCCTTTCTCATGACACGGTCCCCATTTCCCCTCCCCCAACCCCACTCATCTTGATTTCCCCCTTCCCTATCCAATTTCAAATAAGCATATATAAAATACACCAGATAACAAGGTGAAATATTGTTAACAATATGAGATAACCAAGGAACAGCAAAAGAGATGAGAGATAACATAGTACATTAAGGACAACAATCACTCATTATATGGCTTTTGTTGCTATTAAGTTTGGCCTAGTGGTAGAGTGCTTGCTTAGCATGCTTGAAGACCCAGGTTCGATTCCTCAGTACCAAATATATAGAAAAAAAAGCTGGAAGTGGTGCTGAGGCTCAAGTGGTAGAGCTCTAGCCTTGAGAAAGTCCAGGGGCAGTGCTCAGCCACTGAACTCAAGCACAGGACTGGCACAAAAAATATATGTATGACAATAATATATGATAATATATCATAAGCTATATATGTATATACATGTGTATGTATGCATGTATATATACTGGGGCCACTACTGGGAGCCCAGGGCTGTCCCTGAACTTCTCTTGCTCAAGGCTAGCACTCTACCACTTGACCCAATGCTCCACTGCCAGCTTCATTTTTTTTTTGTAATTTACTGGAAATGAGAGTCTCAAGGAACTATGACCCTCAGATCTCAGCCTCTTAAGTAGCTAGGATTATAGGAGTGAGCCACCATCACTAGCATTTACATGATGATACTTAGAAATTTTTGTCTATGCTTAATATATAGTTAAGTTTCTATAACCTAGAGTCATAGAACTTCAATTAATACTTACTTAAGAATAAACTCAATCTAGTTCTTGCAAATAAGAAAACAAGAGCTGTTTTATGTTGTGATATCTAGTTTTTGACACTGTTGGGATAATATCAAAAAGAATCTTCGATACTGACTTTGTTACAGCAGTATTGAAAACATTTAATTGAGAAGTAGAAATGACATGAATTCGTTTTTAGATTTACAATTCTGTTGAACTTCATTCAGGAACCTGGAGAATATATTTTGGAGTTCAAAATATACATTATAGAGTAAGAGAGTGAATAAAAGTGAAAAAAGAAAAGCAAAATGTTAATAAAAGTAAAAAAAGTGAAATTGAATGAATTTTGAATGATTTCTATTATAACAAGTTTACTTTTTTCCAGTCATAGCTGTCCTTAGTCAGATGCTGCATTTAGTTAACCCACAAATTATATATGTTATATAAATAAAAACAGGTACTTAGCTAATAATATAAATAGAAAATCCATAGAATGAGAGATGATTTTTACAAGGTACGCATCAGAAAAGGACCTCATATTGAAAGTATTCTTAGACCTTAAAAAAATAATAAACTCTCAAAGAAGTAACAACTCAATTAATAAATGAACTAAAGACTTAAAGAGAGCTTTCTCCAAAGTATACATAAGAATGACCACCAGACAAATGAAGAGATGTTCAACCTCTCTGGCCAAAAAGAAATGCAAATCACAACAACATTGAGATTCCACCTGACTCCTCTTTGAATGGATAACCTGGAGAAAACTAATAACAATGCTGGCAAGGAAGTGGACAAAAGGGAATGCTACCACATTGTTCTTGGAAGTGTAAACTTCTTCAACTGCTATAGAAAGCAGTATGGAAGTTCCTCCAAAGACTAAATATTGAGCTATACTATGACCCAGCAACCCCATGAGTGGGCATTTATCCATTAGAATACAAATAAAGCTACACTGCAGCTAACCACATCCATGTTCACTGAAGCATTGTTTACCATAGCCAAGATATAGAATCAACACCAATGCCCCTCAATGGATGATCTGAACAAGGAAATGTGGTATATACACAAAGGAATGCTACTCATTGATCACAAAAAATGATATTGTATCATCCATATGAAATGCAAAGACTTGGAAAAAAGATTATGCTAAGCAATGAAAACTAGATCCAAAGAAATATAAGTTGCATGGTTTTCCTCATCTGTGGAACTAGAATTTGCCTACAAATTTACAAATCAACACACTAAAATGGTAATAGGAACAGAAAAAAACACACACATGAAGTGGTAAATTATACAGGTCTCTAAGCATTCACTTAGAGTGGAGATATTCTTGAGAGGACCACATAGGCACAAGAGCTATGAACATGTGCATGTGTATCAGACCATATAAAATAATATTTATTGAAATGAGTTTCAAGGGGTCAGACAAGAGGCTTTTCCCCTTCTTATTCTTTGTTGCCATTTATTTCCTTTGTCTTGTCTTTCTGTCTTTGGGAGGGCAAGTAGTGGGGCAGAAAAGCTGGGGAAAAGGATGAACAAATGCAGCAATGATAACCACTAGGCCCTATATTGAAAATAAACTATACAAATTACGATTAGGGACAGTAGGTAAAAACTGCGATATGGTGAGGAAAAGGGGGACATTGTACAAAAAGAAATATACTCATTATCTGAAATTGAACTATAACCCTTCTGTATATGGTCTTCTAATAAAAATAAAGAAATTTCGGGCCGGGAGTTTGGCCTAGTGGTAGAGTGCTTGCCTAGCATGCATGAAGACCCAGGTTCGATTCCTCGGTACCACATACATAGAAAAAAGCCTGAAGTGGTGCTGAGGCTCAAGTGGTAGAGCTCTAACCTTGAGAAAGTCCGAGGACAGTGCTCAGGCCCTGAGCTCAAGCCCAGGACTGGCAAAAAAAAAAATAAAAATAAAAATAAAGAAATTTCTTAAAATGTTGATTTTAAAATATGAACAATAATTTATGAGAAATATTTTACATATTGGAAATAGGTTATATATTATGTAATATTCATATTATATAATTAATAATAAAGCTGATATTAGAGCTATACAGAATGACTAAATAAATTTGTTGTGTAAAGTTTACAATAAAAATATGCAGAAAATATTTGATAATTCTATATAAATATGTTATTATTTTATGTACTTAACAAGATATGTTTTATTAAATTTTTGCCAGTTCTGGGGCTTAAACTCAGGTCCTTGGCACTGTCCTTGGGTTTTCTCAACTCCAGAGCTCTAACACTTAGAGCCATAGCACTACTTCTGGTTTTTTTTCTACATATGTGACACCAAGGAATCAAACCCAGGACTTCGTGCATGCTAGGCAAGCACTCTACCTCTAGGCCAAACTCCTGGCTCTATTTTTTTTAATATATATATATATAAATGTATCTACTTTAATGCTCAAGTAGCAAAAAATGTAACTAATAGATACTTTAGTGCAACTGATAAAATAAATTTCATAGCATGAAGTCGTAGACATGTAGAATAAGTTTCTTATTAAATACAAAATCAGGTAATATAAATAAAATATTACAAGTAAACATACATACCTTTCAATCTGTTCCAAGTAAAATTCCTGTTTTAAAACCAAGAATGATGAGTCCTTTAGAATTACTACAAGTATGAACTCAATTTATATCTTTCAGGTTATGTAGACCAACCAATCAGATTTATAAAGGAATAAATGTGTTGATTATGACTAAAAAGTCCTGTGTCATGGACTTTTAACAACCATGTTATTTAGCAGTATATATTGTGATTACCTGATGCAGTCTTTCATTATAAGTAATAATATGTTTAACAGGCAAATTAGAGGCTGTACTAAGTCAGAAAATTAGTTGATTTTCACATGTAGATACGTTTAGACATACTCTTTAGAAGATGTTATATCATTACTTTGGAGGAGTAAAATTCAGAGACTGTGTTTTGTGAGCTCTTCAAACTGTATCTTTTATTCAATATGGATGGCTATTCCTCATTTCACTCACTATTTATAAATGTGGAAAAGTTTTTCCTCTTATTCCTATTCTGAAAACATTGACATTAAAATACCATGACCAAGATTGTTACGGTAATTATCATAGTATTAAAACACCCACCAGTCATCTAAAAGACAAAGCAAGGAATATTTGATTGAGAGTAGTAGTATTACCATATTTTCCCCCTGGAGATGACCTCTATCTGCAATCCTGGGATGATAGGTATGGGAAACCATAACAAAAGGCTTATTTCTCTTAATTCAATGTCCTCAGTGTTCATCCCCAATGTCATAAAAGACAAGAACTGCTTTTTGTAAGACAGTCTATAGTATTCCACAGGATATTAGGGCTTTGATATATTATCTATTTCAAGTAGACCTGCATCTTAATTTGTACAACAGTATGAGAATGTGTGAAGATAGAAAATGATTTTCTTTTGGTAATATTTCCTTCTTTCTCTCTCCTGTTCTTTCTTTTCTATTTTTTTAATTGGGAAAGGTGGTTATGAGGCCCTCCAGAGTTTGTTCAGCTCTTTTGCACAACTGACAAGCTACCACCTGAGCCACAACTTCAGTTTCTGATTTTTTTCTGAGCTAATTGAAGGTAAAGATTTATCTATCTGGCGTGGCTTTAACCTATTCTGTCAGTCTCATGAATATTTAGAACACAGGGTTGAGTGAAATGTTCCTGGCTGCTAAGATCTTACCATAAGACATTTCAGGTGAAGAATTTACTCTGTTTGAAGGGTGCAGGCTGTCCATGTTCTTAACAGAACCATTTGTTTTGCTTTGTATGGTGTTTAAACTAGGAAAAAGTGCTGAGAACCTTCAAGATCCACACATTGCTTCAACCTTCTTGCATTTTGACAACCTCCACTACAATATGTAATTCTTCATCATGGTCAGGCATGCCAATGGAATATTATTTTATTAAATTATTATTATATTATATTATATTTCATCATTATAGCCAGTTCACTGGAAACTGTTGTCATCTTTCCATTTCTTCTTACTATTTTGTATATCTGGAAAGATTTGTATATGTGGGAAGACCATTTAGAGCCATAATCCCTTATATGTCAAGGTTATTCTAAAGTATTCTATTGTTTCTAGACCTTAATCTTTGTGAAAGGCAGTGAGATGCAAAAGTACTTTTAAGTATAACATTCTTTCATCTCCTTTTCTGAGGTTTACATCTTTGATTCTCACTGGTCTATTATGCATTGGAGTGTTTTTATTTTTCATCCTGAATAAAGAAATCTGACATCCATTCTTTATTATATTATTGCATGTGATATCTATTTAAGAGATCTTCATTTTTTATTTCATATACCCATGCATGTCCTTGACATTGGATTTCTTAGGACAAGAAGGAAATTAACAAGGAGTTTATAATCATAGAAACTTTTATTTAAATTGTAAGTAATGCTCATCTGTATTATGGATTAAGTTCTGAGCTTGGCATATTTAGTTGCCAAAGATAATAGATACATGTAATTTTTCATTCTAATTCTGAAAGTCACTTCTTTTCTTCTCCCTATAATTGAGTACAAAAATGGAACTTTACTTAGGTAGACATTTATTTCTACAGAAGTTATAATTACTGGATCTCCTGCTGGATTTGTGTTTGAAAATTGCCCATGATATCTTATGTCAGCACTTCAGAGACTAAGCTATAATCCTCATAATTGATAGGAGAATTATAACCTACTTATAAAATTATACCTTACTTATAGAATTATCTAGGTATAAGGTGTCATAAACTTTTGCTAATATAGCAAAAGCTGTAGAGTTATCTACTTGGTAACTGAGTAGATAGAGCCCTGTATTGAAAGGTTCATAATTGCTTCTCTAATATTCCCTACTTACTAAATGGAATGAAGGTCAAAACTCATATAACTAATAAATCACAGAGTAAAGCAATCAAATTTGTGACAGAACAGCCTTTTTAGAATTATGTTCATATATTTTAAGTTGAAAAAGACACCATTGCCTATTCCAAGCCTTGACTTCTGCTTATAAACATTCATTCTCAAATGAACTAGAAAGCTTACAGAATGGGAGAAGATCTTCACTAACCATACTACAGACTAAGGCCTCATATCTAAAATATATCAACAACTCAAAAAATTGAATCACTCCAAAATTAACCTCCAAAGAAACAACCATCCCATTAAAAATGGGCCAAAGACTTAAAGAGAGTCTTCTATGAAGAAGAACAAAGAATGGCCTATGGACACATGCAGAAATGCTCAACAACTTTGGCCATAAAAGAAATGCAAATCAAAACAACTTTAAGATTATACCTCACTCCAGTTAGAATAGCCATGATCAAGAAATCTAAAAACAACAGATGCTGGTGGGGATATGGCCAGAAGGGATCACTACTACACTGTTGGTGGGAGGGCAAACTCATTCAACCACTATGGAAAGCAGTACGGCAGTTCCTCAAAAGACTAAACATAGAGCTGCCCTCTGATCCAGCAATTCCATTATTTGGCATTTACCCAATTGTCCAGAAACAAGGACATACTAAATCCACTAGCACAATGATGTTCATTGCAGCACTATTTACCATAGCAAAGATATGGAACCAATCCAGATGCCCCTCAGTTGATGAGTGGATCAACAAGATGTGGTATTTATACACAATGGAATTCTATGCTCCCATCAGAAAGAATGGCATCACCCAATTTTTAAGGAAATGGAAAGACTTTGAAAAAAATCATATTAAGTGAAGTAAGAACATAGGTTCAATGGTTTCCCTCATTTCTCACAATCAATAGAAACCTTGGTTCCTCCTAACAGAAATTTACAATAGATGAAAACCTAGATACATAAGGCCATACAGTATGATGTTAAATGAAAGGACCTCCAGGATATAGAAACAAAAGCCATATAATGAGTAACTGTTGTCCTTAATGTACTATGTTATCTCTCATGTCTTTCACTGTCCCTTGGTTATTTTGTATTATTACAATATTTTACCTTCTTATCTGATATATTGTGTATATGAGTATTTGGTTATTTGAAATCAGATAGGGAAATGGGAAAAATAAGATGAGGGTCAGGGATGGTGGGAGGGAAATGGGGACCAAGACAGAAGAAAAGGTATCAATATATGTGAAGTAATGCATATCTATCTGGTGAATATAACGTAACCCTTCTATTAATTACAATAAAAATATATGGAAAAAAATCATTCATTGCCAGTGATAACTCAGAATGTTTCCAAACATTACCGGCAACAGTACTGGAAGACAAAGTCACTGTATAATTGAGAATAATTTGCGACTTTTTTTTTACCAGTCCTGTGCTTGAGCTAAGGGCCTGAGCACTGTTCTTGGACTTTCTCAAGGCTAGTGCTCTACCACTTTAGCCTCAGCACCACTTCTGGCTTTTTTTTCTATATATGTGGTACAGAGAAATCAAACCCGGGTCTTCATGTATGCTAGGCAAGCACTCTACCACTGGGCCAAACTCCTGGCCCCAGTTTGTGACTTTTTAACTAACATGTTTATGAATTTATTTGAATTTCTACTAATGACATAATAAGACAATAGTCCTGGATACATACATATCCTGCACATACAAACACATAAACACACACACAAAAAAACCACTCGAAATACTACTATATCTCTCCTATTTTCATATACTATATAGCCTTGTTATAAAGTCTGTCTGTCTCTCTGTCCTCTCTCCCTCACACTCTTATTCCCTCCCCATTCTATGTCTAGCCCAATGGATTAAAAAGTATTTCTGTATGTGTACATCTGTGTACATATACATATGTGTATGTGTATACTAGTCTTCATGATTAAGAAATAGAAAATGAGGCCAGGTGTGGTGGCACACACCTGTAATCCTAGCTACTCAAAAGGTTAAGATCTGAGGATTGTAGTTCAAAGGCAACCTGGGAACTAAAGTCTGTGAGGCTCTTATCTCCAATTAATCACCAGAAAGCCAGATGTGGCACCACAACTCAAGGGAAAGGGCAGTAACCTTGAGCTGAAGAGCTCAGGGACAATGCCCAGACCCAGTGTTCAAGTGTTTGCTTGTCTGAATTTGAGAATAATTTAAAGGAAAAAATAAATAATATGACAATATTCTGAAAAGAGAAAAAGATAAACAGACTTGTACCAGAACCTTCCATTAGAAAGATAGACAAAGTGAAAGCAGGAGGACAGTACAAGGAAATTATAGTTTACATGAAATATTTGGAAGACCTCAGTACTCATACATAACTTATACTGGAAAAGAAGCAATTAAAGAAATATGTTGAAAATATCAGTAAAACATCAAGTGTTTATGACATGTAATTCTTTTAAGCTATAACATCCTGGACATGGAAGAGCCCATAGCCAGACCCAAGATCAGTGATTAGCCCACCAGAATCCCCCACCCACTTACTCCAGAGAGCAGAGTTGATGACAAGCCACAGAACTTAACCCAGACTTTTCTCACTCTTATCTAAGAAGGAACCATGGGAGGAAACCAGGAGTCCCCCACAACCCTGCCACCAGGCCACAGAAACTTGAGACTGCTGGGTGGTAAGATCCTGTTTCCCCACTAACACTGACTAAAGGGGAAGTGTGTGTGTGCGCGCATATGTGAACTCACAGGGGCCAGTACCTGGCAGGGTGCTCTGCTGCTGGGAGCTGGTGGGCAAGCCAATAGCAGTAGGGCTACCTATCTGAGGCACAGATGGGCACACAGTCAACAACTGTTCTATGCTCCTACTGGGAATAATATGTGTTCTCTGCCCTAGTACAGAAAAACGGGCCAGGGATAGCAATCTTAAGCTTTCACTAGGAACTGGAGGGCATGTGAACACGCCAAACATTGATTATGAGAATCAGAAGTGCTCTCTGTCCTACTGTGGAAAACTCAGAAATGCAAATTTTTTTTGCCATTTGTGGGGTTTGAACTTAAGGCCTGAACACTGTCCTTGGACTTTTTCCACAAGGTGGTGCTGAGGAATCAAACCTGGGTCTTTATGCATGCTAGGCAAGCAGTCTACCACTAGGCCAAACTCCCAGCCCAGAAATGTACATTTTTACCTCCCCTTGCTGCTGGAATCAGGTGGGCAAATCAGCAAGAGTTTTATTATATGACCAAGACTCTGGTCTTCAGCTGAGTGCTACCATTGGGAACCTATGCGTACTCCAGCAAAGATCACATGCTCCAACCTGAAATCAGGTGTACTTTCCATGCTACTGTGGAATAGATACAAGCACACACTTAATTTGTCCCTGCTGCTGGATATTGGGCGCATAAATTCGACAGCAATACTGGTGCTATGTAGCTAAGATACTGGTGTGTGCACAGCCAACAACTGTTTACCACTTTTGGGAACCAAGGGGAACCAGTGGGTATGTTAGCAATAGCTGCAGGCTTCTACTGGGAATTCAGAATATGCTCTATCCTACTGCAGAAAACCCAAAAGTGTGTATGTATTTCTGGGCCCTGCTGCTGGGCCTCAGGTAGGCAAGCCAAAAACAGATGAGCTATCCAGCTGAGACCTAGGAACATGCATGGATAGCAATTACCAGCCACCACTTGGAGCAGGTGGGTGTGCCAGCAACAGCTTCATGCTCATACTGGGAATCTGGTGTATGCCCCACCATACTATGATAAAACCAAACAAGCTCATCAACAGCTGGGCTCTGCCACTGGGAACATGATGGACAAGCCAGCAACAATTATGCTATGTAGCTGAAAGCCAGGTGCACATAAATACCCAGAATGAATCACCAGTCTGAGAGCAGGTAAGAACTGCCACTTATTACCACCAATAGCAATAATAACAATAACTGGCAAGCCTTGAAGCTCCAATATGAAAGTCATAGAAAAAAATCATGAAATTTAAAAATAATTAAAATCTCAAACAAACTCCAAAAGGGGATAGAGGGAAAATAAGAAAGACAGGACATCACTTAAAGAAATAATAACAGATTTGACCAAGGAATGCCAAACATAATTCCCAAAACATAAACAAAATTGCTTAAGAACTTCTCATTTTTAAAAAAGAAATGGAGATTAAAATAGATGAAGTTTCTTTAGATGGAAAAAAATTGCACTCAGATAAGACATAGAAAACATGAAGGGTTCACAAACCACAGTGGAAGGTATAGGTAAGAGAATTACTGACATAGAAACTAGAATCTCATTCTAACCGGAGTGAAGTGGAATCTTAGAGTTGTTTTGATTTGCATTTCTTTTATGACCAGAGATGTTGAGCGTTTCTTCATGTGTCTATAGGCCATTTTTGTTTCTTCTTCAGAGAAGACTCTCTTTAAGTCTTTGGCCCATTTTTAATGGGATGGTTGTTACTTTGGAGATTAGTTTTGGAGTGATTCAATTTTTTGATTTGTTGATATATTTTAGATATGAGGCCTTTGTCCATTGTATGGTTAGTGAAGATCTTCTCCCACTCTTTAGGCTTCCTAATTAATTTACTAGCTATGTCCTTTGCCATACAAAAGCTCTGCAGTTTAATGCAGTCCCACTTATCCAGGCATATTAAGTGAAGTAAGCCAGACTCAAAGAAACATAGGCCCAAGAGTCTCCCTCATTTGTTATAATCAGAAGAAACCTTGGGCTCTCCTAGCAGGGATTTACAATAGAACAAAATCTAGAGACATTAGGTCAAATAGTATGACACTAAATGTAAGGGCCTCCAGGGTAAGGAAACAAAAGCCATATAATGAGTGAGTATTGTCCTTAATGTACTATGTTATCTCTCATCTCTTTTGCCATCCCTTGGTTATCTCATATTGTTATAATTTTTCACCTTGTTATCTGATATATTTTATATGTGCTTAATTGGTTTTTTGAAATTGGATAGGGAAGGGGGGAAATCAGGATAAGCGAAGGGAAGGGTAGGAGAGAAATGGCGACCATGTCATAAGAAAGGGTATCAATGTTTGTGAAGTTATGCAACTCCTCTCTGGTTAATATAATGTAACCCTTCTATTAATCACAATAAAAATTATTTAATAAAAAAAGAAATAGAATGTCAGTAATGGAAGCTAAACGGGCAAAACATGGAGTGAAGGAATTGTTTTCCAGTAATAAACAAGGCTTCCTTACTTCAAAATTTCAAATGCAGAAGAAAGTCTTTATATCTCTCTAGCAACTAGTAAAAATCTGTCACAACTGATGTGACCCTTAAGTCACAAAAATTCAGTGCCTTATATTTGAAGGCCCCACTTACATATGCTAAATCTAGTGGCCAACATGATCAAACAGGATTGTACTCCTGTTCAATTTCTCCTGTTCTCTGTTTCATTATGCCAGGGGAAAGCTAGGTGTCATTCAGAACTTTCCTCTGGGTATGTCAGCTCCTCCTTTTCATTTTCTTATCGTTATTGTTTTTGGAGACTTCCACAATCAAATAAATGAAGTTTTTTTTTCATCATCCAAATACCTAAAAGCTTTACTCATCTGCAACCCAAACTCATGACTCATATCTAAGAATCCCCTTCATCTTAGTCAGAAAAGGATATAACTCCTCAGGCAGCACACCTAGGAGAGCTGGCCCCTCACAGGTCCTCTGTGAGACAGTGAAAGTCACCCTAAGCCAGATCACTGCCCTCTCAGGGGATTTCCATTCTCAAGCCCACCAGACATGCTCAGTAAAAGCTCTGCTTCTGGACATATTGACTTTCTTCTAATAATAGGAAGAAGTCTGGGCCCCTGTGGAAGTGTACTGTGGAGGCATCCCTTTGTCACCATGATGTCCCTGAGTGGGAGTATAATGGCATGCCCTATATCCCTCAAGAAGAGAAAACACATCTCAGGGGTGTTGGCCATTGACAATCACTTCCTCCACAGCACAGTGGAATATCTGCCTCCACCAGATATTCTTTCAACATCCACTCCTTCCTGGTAGTATGGGTTGTTCCTAAAGACCAAGGTGACCTGGAGGCATTCCAGACTTTGCTCCCCAAAGAAATCAAAAGACAGGATTATTTTTTTTTGGAAGGCGGCACTGTGTGGTGGAGGTCACAAGCCTATACTATCCCGCTGAACTCTTCAGCTCAGGATTCACACTCTAACACTTGCAGCCACAATGCTACATCCTGTGCAGGACTCTTATCTGTTCCACTTCTCACTGTCCCTATATCCTGTGCCTGTGCCATATACCAGGTGAGGATATCCACAATGCTTTTCTCTTAGGGCTTGTAGCAGTTTGATGCTCCCATTTCAAACACCGGGCCTCTCCCACTAGAAGATTTCTCCATATCTGCAACAGGTAAGAACTTATACTTTTGGAGAGAGAGAGAGATAGAGACAGAGAGAGAGAGACAGACAGAGAGCACAGAGAAATAGAGAAAGAGAAAGAAACAGAGAGAGAAAGACACAGAGAGAAAGACACAGAGAGAGAGAGCACAAGAGAGAGATATAAAGAGATATAGAGACAGCGACAGAAGCTCATAACGACTGAGAAAATAAATATGTGATATTTTCACAGAGATATAGTACAGGGGTCTTGGATATGTTTGAAACATAAGGACCCAGGGAGGCCTTTTTAAGACAGCCTTCACTCTCTCTACCCTGCTGGCCACTCAGGAAGACTCAGTTGGTGCTGCACAATTAGTCTCAAACATTGACCACTGCCATGTGAATATGACCTAACATAATACCTGATATTTTAGATGTTTGAGTGCACTGTTTGCATGTGTGTGTGTATTTGTGTATGCCAGTGTGCCTGTGTATTCTCGTAAGTGAAAACGCAAACTCCATGAAGTTAGTAAACAGGAAAAAATTTCAGCAACCTTCAGTGAATACTTGTAGAAAAATTATATAGTATATTTAATAATGACCTATATGGTTCTTAAGTAGAGAGGGGAAAATTGAAAAGGTTTCTTGGTGACAGAATGATGCAGTAGATTTCTGGTATTTCTGTGACATATAAAATCTAATGAACTATTTATAAATGCCTAGTCCTTCTTTGGAATTTTGTTTTTGTGTAAAATGGGTAAGAAGGATACCATAAATCAAGTACTTTGTTTAGTCCATCCTATGCACCTTAGGGATTTCCTTGGGAAAGCCATCTGTGAGAAGAAGGTACATGCACAATACTCAAGTGTGAAACAGGTTCACTTCCACATCCAGACCATCACCAATTCTGAGAAACCATCAAAGTACTCTTACTCTCCTGACACTGTGAAGAGCCAGGACTCTCCGTGAAAAGCTAAACAAAACTCTTACAATACTGCCTGCATGGCATCTTTCCCTTGTGTGCTTGCCTGCATTTCTACCAGTTTACTTAGGACCATGAGTGCACAAAAGAAAATCCTTTGAGATCATTTTCCCCAAGGTGAGTGCCTACCCTTTCATAACCCACCATATCTATTAGGTAGCCAGGTAATATCCACTTGTGTCAAGTGACAGCTCTCAGATAAGTACATTGCGGTAGGAAGTATCAGAAAATTAGTATGTCTAATGAGTGGTTGTTGTCCTTAATGTACTATGTTATCTCTCATCTCTTTTGTTGTCACTTGGTTATCTCATATTGTTACAGAATTTCTCGTGGTTATCAGATATATTTTATATATACGTATTTGGGTATTTGAAGTCAGATAGAAAAGGGGGGAAAATAAGATGAGAGACTATGATGGGGGAGGGAAATGGGGACCAAGACACGAGAAAGGGAACCAATGTATGTGAAGCAATGCACCGTCTATCTGGCGAATATAATGTAACCCTTCTATTAATTACAATAAAAATATATGTAAAAAGATACTATCCTCACTCACAAGAAGCTCTCTTTCACTAGGCAATAGATACCTTGTTCTCCCATTTTATAATGCTTTGCACTGCAGAAGAACAATTAGATCTTTTAGGAGGAGTACTGCCAAGTCCAGGAAATGGGTTTCTTTTAACTGGTAAGGGTCTCCTGGGAGAGGTCATGTTGAAATTAAGACTATATCTGCTGCCACCTGAATTGAAAACAAAATCTTCTTAGATAAGGAGCAAATATTGGCTACCATTGTTTAACTTCTATTTATAAGTATTAAAATACTATGAAGTTGTAAGGAATAAAGCCTCATCAAACTCATAAAATTTAGAATTACCTTTTTCTTTCTTGCTTTTCTTTCTTTCTTTTTTAAGGTTTGAGACTGGAAATCTAGCCTGGTGCCTGATGCATTTTGTTCATTGACTGTGCTCTACCAAATGAACTTTACAACTCCAGCCCCAAGAATTACCTTTTATTATGCAAAAGGAAGTTATAACAATACAATATTAGTTAAATTCAAAATGCCAGTTTAGAAAAAGGAACTGTTAAAAATCTCAAGACACATTTAAAGACATGTGAAGGAAATTGGAGAGTAAAGAAGCTAAGAGATGAAAAAATTAAAAACAATGTTTAATTATACAAGCAACACTAACTGTCTTCATCTCTACTCATCTAACACAATCCTAGTGGAGTCTTTGATTCCCAACTCTCACCAAAGGATAGATCAACCAAGCAAAGAAACCACTGAGTTAAATGAAACTATAGCCTAACTGGGCTTAATAATTATCTACAGACTTTTCCATCCAATAGCAAAACACTACACTTTGTCATTTGTGGCCCATAGAGCATTCTCCAAAATAGATTATAGATTAGTTCACACCTAGTAGATACAAGAAGACTGATATAATACCTTGCATTCTATCTGACCATAGTGGAATAAAACTAGTCCTGAATAACCTAACACACTGATAAAAACCAAACACAAGGAAGCTGAATAGCACATTACTGAATAAAACATGGGTTACAGAATAAATTAAAAAAGAATTTGGAAAGTTTCTACAATGCAATGAAAATGAAAATACTTCCCAAAGAAACCTTTGGGACACAGAAAAATCAGCCCTAAGGGGCAAATTTATTTCCCTAGGAGCTCATGTGGAAAAGACAGAATAGCCAGGAGTTTGGCCTACTGCTAGAGTACTTGCCTAGCATGTACAAAGACATGGGTTAAATTCTTCGGTACCACATACGTAGAAAAACCCAGAAGTGGTGTTGTGGTTCAAGTGGTAGAGCTCTAGCCTTGAGAAAGCCCAAGGACAATGCTCAGGCCCTGAATTCAAGATCCAAGAATGGCAAAAAAAAAAGAAGAAACTCATGTAAATAACCTAAAGAAGCAATTAAACACCTAGGAATGCAAGAAAAAATTAAAGGAGTGACGATAGAAATTATGTTAATAAAATCTGAAATTAGTAAGATTAAAATTCAGAATATTATCCATAAAGTAAATGAAGCAAAAAACTGTTCTTTAAAAAAATTAACAAGGGGCCAGGAGTTTGGCCTAGTGGTAGAGTGCTTGCACGAAGAGCCAGGTTCGATTCCTTGGTACCACATACTTAGAAAAAGCCAGAAGTGGTGCTAAGGCTCAAGTGGTAGAGCTCTAGCCTTGAGAAAAATCCAAGGACAGTGCTCAGGACCTGAGCTTAAGCCCAGGACTGGCAAAAAATTAACAGAATTGATGGCCCTCTTTCAAGATTAACCAAAAAAAGTTGGGGGAAAAGGAGACTCTAATAAATAAGATTAGAGATGCCACAGGAGCAATTACAACCAACATAAAGATATCCAAACAACTATAAATCACTGCTTCCAGATTTACTGAAACAGAAAAAATTTAGAAGGAATGTAAGATTTTTTTAAAATAAGCTGCCAAACTGAACCAGGTGAACTGAATAAACCAATTTTACACAGTAAGATAAAGTAATCAGAAGAGTGATAATGAAGAAAAGTATAAGTGCAAATGGTTTTACTTCAAAATTCTATGAGACTTTTAAAGATGAGTTAATATGTACACTCATGAAGCTCTTTCAAGAAATAGAAGCAGATGGAGTGTTGGGAGCCAGAGTAGAATCAAATTGTACCTTGATTTGCATCAGACCATGGCTTTATTGTCTTATTGTTTTATGGCCTTATTCTGTTTAAATTACCTGAGATTTACCATATGAATGTAACAGTTGGAAGTTCCCTGGTTTCAAGAAGGGATATAAGCTGGAGTTGACAATAAACGAGGTAGTCTTTACTTGGGCTGCAGACATCCCGGACCCGGTGTGTCTGTGTCTCTTCTATATTTTTCTAGTCCTTGCCTCCTATTTCAGGAACCCCAATCTGCAAACCCTGGTTTGCTGCCGGCTGGCCCCGGCAACTGGCGCCCGAACAGGGACCATGAAAATCTGGGACGAAGGTGAAGGACCCCCCCCCCTGTGGTGAGTAACACATCATAGGTCTATTAAGAGAGGATCTTAAGAGAGTGTATAGTCAGGAGTAAAAATTATGGGTCAAGTTAATAGCCATAGGTCATATGTACCGATCTTAACAGGCCTACTTGAAGCCCACAGAACGTGGGTGGAAAAAGGGGTGCTTCAGAGCTTCCTACAGTTTGTCGAGGAGGCATGCCCGAGGTTTATAGAGGAGGAATTCCAAAAAACCTGGCAGCGGATAGGAAAAAGAATTCAAGAATATTATAATGTATATGGCCCCAAAAAGACTCCAGTAGAGGCTATTGATGTATGGAATTTAGTAAGTGAATGCATAAATCCTCAACATGAGAATGCTGAACTTAATCTTGAATTAAGGGAAATTGATGAGTTAAAGGACCCTTCTGAAAAACCTGAGGCTGAGCCATATGCCGCAGCCCAAGAGAGTCTAAGTGAGATCTTGAAAAGGGAACAACAACCAGTAGATATTGAGTATCAGAATTCAGATTTGAATATCAAGGAGGAAAGTTATGATGAGTCAATGGAGGGCTGGATGGCTACGATGGAGAAGAAGTTAGAAGAAATCCTACATCTTCTATCGAAAATGGGGATGGAGCAGAGAGCCCCCCCAGAAGTAGGAAAGAAATATGACCCTCAGGCCACTATGGTGTCTGATTCTAAACCTTACCCCTCACACCCACCGCCTCCGGCTGCAGCCTTACGGCCTCAATCCCTTTTTCAACCTTTAGGCAAGCCTAGAGGCCCTAGCAACAAGTCCCTTTTAACAGGCACTACAACCAGGCACAGTGCATCGCAATTAAACCTGGCTCAGGTTGCTAGAGAGAGGGAAGATATTTCAGAGCCTCCATGCTTCCCTAGTTTAGTTGATCATGATGAACAAGTATACCATCAACCTGTTCCTGTTAAACTATTACAGGATTTAAAAAGTGCCTGCTCCCAATATGGGCCAACTGCCCCTTTTACTCAAGTAATATTGGAGGCCGGGTGTGCTGGTATTGCATGCCCAAATGACTGGAAGCGGCTTGCCAGAGCATGCCTTAGTGCAGGAGAGTGCTTATTATGGGAGACAGAGTTCACTGCACAGTGTCGGGCTAAAATTGAAACAAATAGGTCTAAGAACCTGCCTTACACTTTTGATCAGTTGTTAGGAGAGGGAACCTATAAAAACACCGAAGATCAATTGGGTTATGCATAGGAGGCCTATTTACAAATAAATGCTGTGGAGAGAGAGGCTTGGAAAAGGTTAGGCAATTCCAATCGTACAAAAAATCTACTAGCTAGAAGTTAAACAGGGACTGAATGAACCATATCTAGAATTTTTGTCTCGATTAGTGGAAACTGCAGACCGCCTAGTACAAGATGAGAATGCAAGGAAGATTATAGTTAGACACATAGCCTATGAAAATGCCAACGCCGCCTGTCAGGCGGCTATCAGACCCCATAGGAATAAGGGAGGAATCATGGACTTTATTTCACTGTGTGCTGATATTGGACCCTCCCATGTACAAGGCCTTACTTTAGCCGCCGCTCCTCAAGGAAAGACTGTTACTGAATTTCTAAAATATAGAGGTCAGCGGCATTCTCGGGATGCTAGACCCCCAGCGCGTTGCTTTTCTTGTGGACAAATAGGACATTGGATGACGCAATGCCCACGCCAGGCCAGGTTAAAGAGAGAAAAATCACCTGGCACATGTCCACGCTGTGGTAAAGGGAAGCACTGGGCTAAAGATTGCAAGTCAGCAACAAATCGCAATGGCCGCCTGTTTTCGGGAAACTGGAGAAGGGGCCATCCCCTGGCCCCGCAAAACCATGGGGCAGTCCCTCCGTCTTCTCGGCCACAAGTGCATCTTCTAACAAACCCACAAAATCAGTCTCCAGCCTCCTCCGTGCCACCCCAGGCAGCGCAGGATTGGACCTCTGTTCCTCCACCTGCTCAGTATTGACCCCAGAGATGGGGACACAAGCTCTCCCCATGGGGGTCTTCGGCCCCCTTCCCCCGGGAGTGGCTGGATTGCTGTTAGGGCGAAGTAGCTCAGCCCTTAAAGGGATACAGATTACACCTGGCAAAATTGACCAGGATTTTACTGGAGAAATCAAAGTTATGGCCTCTGCCCCCGAAACACGTGGTATCGATCCCAGCCGGTCAAAAATTAGCACAACTAATACTTGTGCCTTTACCTCCTGGGGAGACTGCTAATTCCCCATGTGAACAGAGAGGATTTAGATCTTCTGATATCTATTGGGTACAAAGCATAAAACAAGAGAGGCCTGAGATGACTATATTTATACAAGAAAAGCCCTTTAAAGGAATATTAGACACTGGAGCAGATGTGTCTGTGATATCTAAAAAACATTGGCCAGCCCAATGGCCCCTGACAACCTCTATGACTTCCGTACAGGGGGTTGGGCAAGCAACTGACCCACAGCAGAGCAGTGCTATCCTTGTTTGGAGAGATGAGGAAGGGCACTCTGGTCATTTTCAGCCATTTGTCTTGGATCATCTGCCAAATAATTTATGGGGTCGTGATATCATGGAAAAAATGGGAGTGTATATGTTTAGTCCTAGTGCTGCGGTCACTAAGCAGTTACTTGATCAAGGCCTCCTCCCCTTTAGGGGACTAGGCCGAGCAGCACAGGGGGAGCTAGAGCCACTCCAACCCCAGTCTCACCCTACGAGACAAGGATTAGGGTATTCTTTAACGCGGGCTGTTGTTTGCCCTCCCCCTCATGCTGATCCCATAAATTGGCTCTCTGAAGAACCGGTATGGGTCGAACAGTGGCCTCTTTCACTAGAAAAGATCATTGCAGTACAGCACCTGGTACAGGAACAGCTGTGGGGAAGCACTCAAGCACCAAGCTAGGGACTCACAGTGGCAGGGTGCTAGCCTAGAGCTGGAGAGCTGAGGGACCGTGCCCAGGCCCCGAGTTCAAATACAGCAACCAACAAAGTGAAATGCCAATGGCATGTTTATCCCTGTGTGGAGAGACACTGCTGGGACACGAAAGCCTCTGCTTGGATGGCAGAGATGGTGTCAGATCTTAGAGTCACTTGTGCTTGGCCACTCAAATTAATCAGAGCCGGGAGGTCATAGAATAGTTTGTAAGCATGCCTTACTAATTCCTGTGCCTTTCATAACTGGGCAGGAACTTGTTAATCTTCTGTGATAGTGGATAGTTTAAAGTCCTAATTGAGCAAACTTTTTATTTGACACCAGCCACAAACTCAGGAAAGTTTGTGGATCTGGGGCTTGTGTCTCTATTAATCTCTTTAGATCTGACAACTGAAGCATTGTTAAGGTTGCAGAAATTTAGTTCCCCAGACATTCAAGAAAAAGCCTTTGCAAATGGGTGCTAAGTAAGTTACACTATTGTAGCCAAAGATGGTTTGTGCAGTTGTTAAATATTAAATACGATCTCTAGTTTGGAGTAAATTATTATTCCTGATATCTAATCCTTGCAACCCCTTGATAATACAGGCTAGGCTTCTTAAGGTCCCTGGTCAAGCACAGAGACAACGCCCCTGAGTCAGCTTGAAGAAGTCACAGAAGCTGAATCTCCGCCCATCAATCTCCGTTAGATGAAGGGACCAAAGTCATTTTTGGAAAATGTGACAGGATAATTAGAGGTATAGGAAAAAGTAAAAATTGCACTTGTGTTTCTTTTAAAATAAAAACGGGGGATATGTTGGGAGCCAGAGTAGAATCAAATTGTACCTGGATTTGCATCAGACCATGGCTTTATTGTCTTATTGTTTTATGGCCTTATTCTGTTTAAATTACTTGAGATTTACCATATGAATGTAACAGTTGGAAGTTCCCTGGTTTCAAGAAGGGATATAAGCTGGAGTTGACAATAAACGAGGCAGTCTTTACTTGGGCTGCAGACATCCCGGACCCGGTGTGTCTGTCTCTCTTCTATATTTTCCTAGTCCTTGCCCCCTATTTCAGGAACCCCAATCTGCGAACTCTGGTTTGCTGCCGGCTGGCCCCGGCAATGGAGCCATCCCAAACTGATTCTATGAAGCCAATATCACACTTATCCCCAAACCAAGGAAAGATCCAACCCCAAAAAGAGACAACTACACACTAATCTATCAGATAAATTCAAAAGCTCCTCAATAAAATGTTAGCTAACACAATACAGAGAAAAGTTAAAAGCTCCTGCATTATGGGCCAGGAGTTTAGCCTAATAGTAGAGTACTTATCTAGCATGCACAAAGACCCGGGTTCAATTCCTTGGTATCACATGTGTACATAGAAAAACCAAAAGTGGTAGTGTGACTCAAGTGGTAGAGCTCTAGTCTTGAAAAGTCCAAGGACAGTGCTTAGGCCCTGAGCTCAGTCCCCAGGAGTGGCACCAAAAAAAAAAATCCTACACTATGATCAAGGCTGGTTTAACATTCTCAAATCAATCAATATAATTAATCATATTAATAGAGTTAAGGTCAACAATCATATTTCTCTGGACACCAAGTAGGCATTTGACAAAATAAAGCACCTATTCATGTTGAAAGCACTGGTTAAAATAGGAATAAGAGGGCCGGGAGTTTGGCCTAGTGGTTGAAGTGCTTGCCTAGCATGCACAAAGACATGGGTTCAATTCCTTGGTATCACATACATAGAAAAAAGCTGGAAGTGGTGCTGAGGCTCAAGTGATAAGCTCTAGCCTTGAAAAGTCCAAGGACAGGGCTCAGGCCCTGAGCTCAAGCCCAGGACTGTCAAAAAATAGGAATAAGAGGTAAATTCCTTAAAATAATTAAAGCCATATGTGACAGATTAACAGCCAGTATCATACTAAATGGAGAAAAACTAAAACAATTTACCTTAAAATGAGGAACTAGATAGGGATGCCCACTCTCTCCACTTCTCTTCAATATCCTGCTGGAACCCTTAGCCAGAACAATAAGGCAAGAGAAGGGATCCACATAGGGAAAGAAGAAATTAAAGTATCCCTTTTCACACATGACCTGAACAACCCAAATTCCAGTCCCAAACTCTTAGAACTATAAACAACTTGGAAAGGTGGCAGGATGTAAGATCAACCTTCAAAAATAAGTAAACTTCCTATATGCAACAATACACAAACAGAAGCAGAAATTTTTTAAAAGATACCATTTTCATTAGACCCCAAAATAAAATATTTAGGAATTAAACTAGCCAATGATGTAAAGGAATTATTTAATGAAAAGTATAAAATCCTAAAGGAAGAAGTGAAAGAGGGTACCAGGAAATGGAAAGACATCCTATGCTCACAGATAGGGAGATTCAATATGGTGAAAATGGTCATACTGCCAAAACTGATATACAATTTCATGCAATCCCTATCAAAATCCCAAGGATATTGTTTACTGAAATAGAGAACTAATCCAAAAATCCATATTCATAAAGAAAGATTCATTATAGGAAGACATAAAAATGGCAAAGAAACATGAGAAAATGCTTATTATCCATCTTTATAAAGGAAATCCAAATAAAAATGACCCTGAGATACCACCTTTCCTCAATCAGGACAAATACTGGTACATATATTCAGTGGAATTCTACATAGTCAAAAGACAAGGTAAAATATTGACATTTTCTAGGAAGTGAATAAAACTAGAGCAAATCATGTTGAGTGATCTAAGTCAAGACAAAAGGAACAAAAGTTTCATGAGCTCCCTGATATGTGGGTATTAGACCTAAACAATACAGCATTCTGGTATTCCAAGTCATTGTCATGAATTGGAGATATAAATATATCTATATAGATATATAAGTTTATGATAGGAGATATATTATATAGACAAATATTAATATATTACATTATATAGATTGATATGTATTTACGACACAAAGATTCAGCTTAATTTTAATCATGTTCTTAAATTGCCTATAGAGATTTTTTTGTCTTGAATACTTGGCTATAGAACAGGACATTTGAGGGACTAGGAGTTTGGCCTAGTGGTGGAGTGCTTGCCTAGTATGCACGAAGATCTGGATTTGATTCCTTGGTACCACATATAGAATCCAGAAGTGGTGCTATGGCTCAAGTGGTAGAGATCTATCCTTGAGAAAATCCAAGGACAGTGCTTAGGCCCTGAGTTCAAGCCCCATGACTGGCAAAAAAAAAAACCAAACCCATCTTCCAAGACATGAGAAGAAGTATCAATGTTTGTGTAGTAATGTACCTTCTAGCTGGTGAATATAATGTAATCCTTCTATTAATTACAACAAAAAATATATGAAAAAAGAACATGACATTTGATCTATGATATAAAAACTCAGTTTTAATTTTTAAAAAAGCTGAAAGAGGAGCTGTGGCTCACGTGATAGAATGATAACCTTCAGCAAGCAGAGTTCAGGGACAGCTTCTAGGTCCAGAGTTAAACACAAGCACTTTCAAAGCTTTGGTATTTGAACCAAATATTGAACCATATCTGAATCTTTAATCCACTGTCTCTGAGTGATAGAAATCAGGAAATTTAATTGCTCTTTTTAAGATGCTGTAGCATGAATAAATTGAGGACATGAGAGGTAGTAATGGAGAAACACATAATTAGGGAATTAAGTGTATAATCACTTCAAAACTTCAGAGAAATAAATGCTAAATCAATATCACTAGGAACAGGTGGGTTTAAGAAACTGACCACATGAGCAATACCTAGGATAAACTACAAATAATCCTTTATTAGCACACTCTAATAATAGATGAAAAGTAGTGAAAGATATATGTTTTTTTATACTATAGGTATTATTCTGTACATATATTTTTTATACTATAGGTATTATTCTGTACTAGATTCCATTCCCAGAATTTTGAAATATACAACTGTGTCATAACTCTTACTAGATTTTTAATGGCTCTTGGATAGATGCTGCAGAAGTTACTTAAACCCTTTGGCCCTCATTTATTTTATTCTATCTCACTGACAGATAAAACAGAAATATAATTAAGCCATCAAATAATTCCAGTGTGTTCGTCATTTGTATCAATTTATAATTGTATTAATCTGTTTATTCATTTGTATCAGTTGTAAAGTCTGCTTTGTAGTTTATGAATTTTCACATGAAAGACAACTCAGCCATTGCATTGTAAAGTTGTATTGTAAACACCTTATTATCAGGTGTTAATATTATAAGTGGTAGAAAAATGTTAGATGAGTCAATTATTCATCACTAGAATGCAAAAACATTATTTCTAATACATTCTTGCTACTTAGAATGATTAAAATAATGACCTGAGGAAAATGTAATTTAATAGAGCTGGGTTTTTTTCCTTTAGTTTTATACTAATATTTGGATTTGAAGTCAAAGTCTGAGTTCTTGTTTTATTTTTAATTCTTTTGGTCACTGCTGGCAATCTAACACTTGAGCCACATCTTTCATTGTCATTTTGCAGCTTAACTGAAGTTTCAGACTTTTCCCATAGGCTAGTTTCAAACTATGAACCTAATATCTCAGCTTCCTAATTAGGTAAGATTACTAGTATGAGTCACTTATTTCCATTCTTTGTTGTTGTTGTTTTTGCCAGTCCTGGGCTTGAGCTCAGGGCCTGAGCCCTGTTGTTGGACTTTCTCAAGGCTAGAGCTCTACCACTTGAGCCTCAGCACCACTTCTGGTACCAAGGAATTGAACCCAGGTCTTCATGCATGCTAGGCAAGCACTCTACCACTAGACTAAACTCCCGGCCCCACACTTATTTCCATTCTTTTCTCCTTCATACATTTCTTTTGTCAGTTATGGGGCTTGAACTCTGGGCCTGGGAGCTGTCTCTGAGCTCTTGCCACTGAAGACTAACACTGTATCATTTGAGCCACAATGTCACTTCCAGTTTTCTGGTGGTTAATTGGAGATAAAAGCCTTTAATGCCTGGGTTGGCTTTGAACTGAGTTCCTCAGATCTTAGCCTGCTGAGATTAGAGGTATGAGCTACCTGTACCCAGATCCCTTTACATATTTTTTTACTTATTAATTTATCATTTTGTGATTTACCTCTTCAGAGAGAAGATAAATTTTTTTCTTCCATATGTTTTTATTGTAATTAATAGAAGAGTTACAGTATATTCACCAGATAGAAGGGTATCAATGTTTGAGAAGATAAATTTTAAATGGATAATTTCTCCTATAAAATTAATTGAACACTGGTAGCAATTAGCAAAGAAAAAAGTATATTATAAGGAGAGAAGGAGACAAAGATAAAGAGGTGAAACATAAAGACTACATAAAATAGTGAATAATCTGTAGTTTAAACTTTGATTACACAGGTTATCAAGGGAGTAAAAGCCACAGTCACAAGTAAAGCAACACTGATTAAGTCTTATTTTTTGCCAGTCATGGGGCTTACACTCAGGCCAAAGCACTGTTCTTAGGCTTTCTTAAGGCCAGAGTTCTACCACTTGAGCCACAGAACTATTTCTGTATTTTTTTTCTGTTTATGTGGTATTGAGGAATCAAACCCAGGGCTTAATTATGATTAACAAGCACTCTACCATTAGGCCAAACTCCAGGCCCAATTTAAATCTTATCCAAAGAAAGCCAACCATTCTCAAACTTGAAATCCAGTGGGGATTTGGTGTGACAGTGATTTCTTTTATGTGGCAGTCCCAAAGTAACTTAAGCAATTCATTACATTACTCTCTTTCTTCCTCGTATTTTAAAGACTTTCTTACTGATCTTTTTTTTCTTTTCTTCAACTCATTATACTTGCTAGTTAGCAACTTCAGTGCAGTCACACCTTTGATTGCTGTTTTATTCTTTTCCACGAAGCATTACATTTTTATCTAAGTAAGCTTAATCTATGATCCTTCTACTTACCAAAAAATTCCCCACTTACATGAGAACACAGGAATGTGTCATCTTACCAAGCATGTTTGTTGAGATAAGATCTTGGGAGCTATTTCCCAAGGATGGTATCAGATTGGTTCTCTTAATCTTTACCTCTGAAGTAAATGAGATTACAGTTTTGAACTACTGTCTCTTACATTCTGCATTTACTAATTAGTATTTACCTAATTGGTTTATTTACTTTTTCATTTATAATTAGGCTTGATATTTTTTCCTCATTTTGCTTTACTTTTTTAATCTCATTTAAAGATGTCTCTAAAAGGAACATAGGCTCAATGGTTTCCCTCATTTGTCATAATCAGTAGAAACCTTGGGCTCTCCTAACAGAGATTTGCAATAGAGCAAAACCTAGATACATAAGGACATACAGTATGACGCTAAATGAAAGGACCTCTAGAATATAGAAACAAAAGCCATATAATGAGTGATTGTTGTCCTTAATGTACTATGTTATCTCTCACCTCTTTTGCTGTCCCTTGGTTATCTCATATTGTTATAGTATCTCACTTTGTTATCTGATATATTGGATATATTTCTATTTGGTTATTTGAATTTGGATAGGGAAGGGGGAAAACAAAGATGAGGGGTGGGGGTGGGAGGGAGGGAAGTGGGGACCAAGACATCAGAAAGGGTATCAATGTATGTGAAGTAATGCACCTTCTATCTGGCGAATATAATGTAACCCTTCTATTAATTACAATAAAAATTTATGAAAAAAATAAAGATGTCTCTACTTTTCACTAAAAATATTTTTAAAAAATGATTCAAAGAATCAGTCTTAAAAGAATTTGAAGACAGGCATTGATCACATTCATTCACCTGAAAATAAGATATAATAGAGGGAGAATTTAAGATTTTTTGGAAATCATATCATCTTTGGCAAGAAAACAAATGTTAAGGGCATAAAAGATCACTCCATGATATTGTGTGAGAAATGTTCCTTATACATAGGAAAACATAAACATTCATGTCCAGAAGACATGTTATAAAACACATATATCCATTACCACATAGTTTCATAATGACATAGAGGAATAAAGGATAAATAATTTTAAATCTACAAGAAGAAGTAACAAGTCATATTTAAGTGCAGTTCATTTTCACTAATATTACATTTTGAACAGGTAGTTTCCAGTTGAGAAAACATGCCAACAATGTCTTTCAGAATAAACAGACAAATACTGATCCTCTAATAAATATGAAAAATTAATTAATAACAAACATAAAAACATTACAAAAGATTTTCAAAGCAAGTTTACATCTAGATGTAAATTTTAGTAATCATTACAATTGCATGTGAAACTTTAAATATTGTAATACACAAAACAGAAAGAGAGAAGACCTAAACAGCAATAATAAAGTACTCTCCCTGCTAAAAAGAAATAAAAACTATTCCAATAAAAGCAGAATGACAAGTGTAAGTCATATCATTCAGTTTTATCCTTCCCTATAAAATGACTAAGTACATCAATCAAAATATACAAACTGGGGCTGGGAGTTTGGCCTAGTGGTAGAGTGCTTGCCTAGCATGCACGAAGACCTGGGTCCGGTTCCTTGGTACCATATACATAGAAAAAAGCCGGAAATGGTGCTGAGGCTCAAGTGGTAGAGCTCTAGCCTTGAGAAAGTCCAAGGACAGTGCTCAGGCCCTAAGCTGAAGCCCAGGACTGGCAAAAAAATATATATATATATATACAAACTGGCTGAGTGGATAAAATGAAGACCCAGTACTACACTGCTTAAAAGAAATTTATTTCACAAGACACATCAGAAAGATGAAGTTTGGAAAATGATATGCCACGTAAACACATAAAAATAGCATATTAATTGTAAATATACATGCATATATTCCATCAATAATTTACATAAACTATTGGTAGTAATATAATTCAGTATAGATAGAATGGAAAACAACATAGATGCATCTTAAAAAACTATAATAGAGGTACAATGTGATTCAGCTATTTCATCCATATAGATAGTCAATATAAACATAGACACAATGATATAGATATTCACATATATGTAGACGTAGACAGATATTGATAGGTATATGCATGCATGGATGCATGCATGCATACATACATATATACAAAAGCAATGAAGCATATTAGCCAACTATAAATATTATATCTAGTAATACTGACTTCATAACTGAGAAAAAATTTAAGATAGTGCCAAAGTTCATAGCACTCTACTTGTTCCAAAGAACATTGTTTTCAATTTGTATAATAAGATACATTAAATATCTCAAAGTCAGTTGAAAATTTAAAGCTCTCCACCAAAGAAAAATTTGTAGGCCAAAATAAACCCAATAATATTGTAATTATATTTCAATAATGTTGAAGAAATGACACAGTTATTGATAACCTGATGCACAAAAATGTGATCTGTAATTTCAACAATATAATGTATGAACAAAATGGTTCTGTAAAAGAATTGAATAGAATTTTTAAATGTGATAGAAATTGTTATACAAATAGATTTTATTACCATTATTTGTGTCTGTTGTTTGCTCTCCTCTAAGGATTCTCATTTGATATACCATATTTACTTACAGCAGATATTTATCATATTTTCTTCCCATTATTCTTATTCCTCTCTTCTCTCTACTCCTCAAAGCAATTGCAAAATATTTTATTGTCCTAAATTTATACTGCATAAAAATCCATCTGATCTTTCCCAGAGGGGCCTTAAACAATACAATGCAGAAAAAGCTTCTTCAACAAGTGGTGCTAAAAAATCTTGATACTCACATAGAAAGAACTGAAAATAAATCCATCTTTCTCTTTGTATTAGTATCAATACAAAGGGACTCAAATATCTTATAATAAGACTTTACTATAGGAAAATAATTAAAAGCCATAATTGAACATACAAATATTGAGTTCCTAAGTGGGACTCAAAAGCTAAGCAAGTAAGGGCAATGATCTATGGGATATTTTCAAATAAAGTCTTTTGCACACTAAATTTAAAAAAGGCAGCATACAAGATGGGAGAATGTCTCTGCTAGCTTGTCTGACAAAGGTGATAACTAAACAAAAAATTAACCTTTCAAAGAATTATAAATCAGCAAGTGATAATCATAAGAATTCTGAGAAGAATTACCAATGACCAATAAAAACATGAGTGCTTAATATATCTGAGCATAACAAGAATGTGAATCAAAATAATGAATATTATATCTTACTGTAGTCAGAATGAGAAGTATCAATATGATAATAAACATTGACAAGGAGATGGCAACAAAAATATGTATACATTCTCAGTGAAAATATAAACTAATGCAACGAACAGGTAAGTCAGTTCAAAGATTTCTCAAAAGACTCAACAGATAAGTCTGTGTGACTGATCTCCAATTTGCCACCAAAATGTCAAAAGTTGAGTTGTAAATTAAGTGATAATGTACTAGAATTAAGCAAAAAAAACTAGTATTCAAATCTTGAGTTCAAGTGAAAACCATTGAATTCTCAGACCCTGAGTTCAAGCTTCAGCATCACAAACATACAAACAAATAAACAAAAACTGCAAAGAATTAAAGGTTGAACTACCTAAGTTCCGGCAATCACTTTTGAATACTTAACAGAATAAATTACAGTCCAGAAATACTTATATCATAGATAATAAGTAATTATGTAATTATATTATATTTTTATCTTAAAAAGGTATATAGGAAGGAAAATGGGAGGAAAATGAAGGAAGAGTGGCAATGTTTGAGATGAAATGTACTCACTATCTTAGGTTTGTAAGTGTAACCACTTTGTACATAATTTAAATTTTAAAAAATTTAAAAAAACATAATATTTGTCAAAGATTAGGTGGCCATAGGTCTGTGGTTTAATATCTGGGTCCTCAGTTCCATTAGTCTTCAGGCCTGTTCCTGTGCCAGTACCAAGCTGTTTTGAGAATTATAGCTCTGTAATAGAGTCTAAAGTTTGGAATTGAAATTCCTCCAGCGCTGTTCTTTCTGCTAAGAAGTGTTTTTGCTATGGGGTCTTTTATTATTCCATATGAAATTTTGGATTGCCTCTTCTATTTCTTTAAAGAATGACATTGGGATGTTGATGGGTATTGCATTGAATTTGTAGATAGCTCTTGGCAAGATTGTCATTTTCACAATGTTGATTCTTCCAATCCAGGAGCATGGGAGGTTTTTCCATTTCCTTAGTTCTGCTTTAATTTAAGGGTTGAAAGAGGAGCAGAGGTCCAGAGATAGAAAAATAGAATGAGAGAGGTCAGGGGGTAAGTAGGTAGAGTATTTGAGTACAAAGTTTGGAAAGTACTAGAATAAAACTTATGAGTTGCTGCGCGACTAGCTCTTAGCCCAACCAGTGGCCTCACAGTGGACCATGGGGTGGATCTGCAAGCTTCCGTCTGAGCGCAGTCGGGGGACGTTTTCCTGTGCTGCTTACAGGGGCGGCCCCAAGCCAAGGGTCTGGGGATTTAGAGTTTCAGGAGCTCTCAGCAGGACTAGCAGGAGGCCCCTCTGTTCCCAGGGGCGGGGCCCAGCTGGGGACGTGGGCTCCAAGGGCGGAGCCGCGCCTTTTTGGTTCTCAGAAGGGGAGCTTGGCTGCTTCTGATCCCTGCTGTGTTTCCACTGCTTTGTCAGAGTCTGTGACTGTGGGGGGGGGCCCCTCGGTGGTGTCTTGCTCAGGATTCCCAGCTGGAGGATGCCCCGCTCGAGAATTGAGGGGGGCAGATGCTGGCTCCTATTTACCCGCACCTCCTACCCACTGTTGTAAGGCAGGGTCTCAAAGCCCTCCACTCCCAGATCCAGTGGCCTGGGTGAGGAGCCTGGTGGGCGGGTGGGAGCTGGGACAGCTCCGCCTCCCCTGGTGGGGTGCTGAGTCTTAGGGTCCGCCCGCTTGTCAGTCTCCAGTCAGAGGGCTGGGGGTTGAGCCGTTGGGCGGGTGGGAGTTGGGACAGCACCGCCTCCCTTGGTGGGGTGCTGGGTCTTATGGGTAGCCCGCCTGTCAATCTCCAGTCAATGGCCTGAGGGAGGGGGCTGGTGAGGGGAGGGACAGGATTCTAAATTCCTTGCCCCCCTGCTCCCACCAGTCTTTCTCGGGCGGGGTGTTGGGGTCTGAGTTAAGTTCTATTGCTTGGCACCCGCTCCGCTTTCCCGATGTGTTTGGGGATGCGCTGTATTACTCACGCCTCTGCATCCGTCTGTGGGTGCTCCACAGTGGTGGGGAGTCTTTCACTCCCCTCGGGTCTCCGCCGCCTCCTGTGTTCTGCGTCTGGGTTCTGCTGCTTGCTGTTCTGGTTCCGCGTCTGGGTTCAGCTGCTTCCGCCGTTCGCTGGCCCGGTTCTGTGCTGGTTTCTGCAGCCGTTGGGCTCCCAGCCTGGTGCCCTCCACTGCTGCCGCTTTTTGTGGATTAGAGCCGGTGCCCACCCCCGCTTTCCCCGCGTGGAACCGGCGCCCGCTCAAGCCGCTTTTCGCGGCTTGGTCTGGCGCGGCTTTCCACGGCTTTGGGCGAGAGGTGGGGGAGGGGTCCTCGTGTTCCGAATTCTTTGAGAAAGTTGGATGTGAGCTTTATCTGGATTTATTTTCCGGTTTGAGTCCTTCTCCATTGCTTTTTGAGTTTGTTGTTGTGGATTTCTTTAGATAGTTGGCTCGTGGGACTCCCTGGTTCTCTCTTTTTGTCAGAGAAAGCTAGGCAGCGTCCCTATTGTCTTGGCGCCAGCTTCCTTCTTTCTGATTTGTTAATGTAAGCACTCAGAGCTATAAATTCCTCTGAGAACTACCTTTGCTGTTTCCTAAAGAAGCTGTTATTATGTGTGTTTCTTTTTGTTAAATTTCATAAACTGTTGAGTTTCTGTTCCAATGTCTTCAATGACCCATTGGTGATTCAACAATATTCATACATCTCTGTATTTTTTCATTCTTTTCATTAATCATGTTTACCAATTATACTTTTGGATCATTTAGAGCACTCTCCTCTAGTTTTGCCATTGACTGCTCCATTTACTGTTTTTATTGGGTAGGAGATGCTATTTCTTGATTTATCATTTTTCTTGAGTTTCTTGTTCTGCCCATTTAAAAATGGGAGGAAAACTAATACTGCTCAAGATTCCAATTTTTAAGATATAACCAACAGGCCAGGAGTTTGGCCTAGTGATTAAAGTGCTTGCTTAGCATGCATGAAGACCTGGGTTCGATTCCTCAGTACCACATATAGAAAAAAAAGCCAGAAATGGTGCTGAGGCTCAAGTGGTAGAGCTCTAGCCTTGAGAAAGTCCAAGGACAGTGCTCCGGCCCTGAGCTCAAGCCCAGGACTGGCAAAAAAAAAGTTTAGACTGGTATTATCACTCTCTCTCTCTCTTTTTGTGCACTTACAAACAAATCTAACAGCATCACTGATCACAGTTTTCAGGATCCAAATACTTTAAGAAATTATTTTCTCCTGTGATTTGGCTTTGCAGTTTTTCTGATCAGTTTGCTTGATTGAGCAAAAAACAAAAAGCCCAGTGGAGAGCCAGTGGCTTTGTTTACCAGGAGTATGGCTCTGCACAGGAGGAGGAACTTCCATTGGCACAGGAAGCAGACATCTGGCTAAGCTGCCTCTGGGAAAACCTTTGCCCTTTTGAATGATGGCTCCAGTTGGTTTGGCAGCATCTTTGCCAGCAGTCAGGATGGAGCTGCTGTTGGTTTGTTAGGGGTAGGGATTCCTTCCCAATGTCACTCTGCAAGCAAAAGTGGAAATATCTCCAAGGAGGTACTCACAACTTCCTGGGATTTCTGCTTTCCTGAAGCTGGCAGGTCCCAGTCACAGCTGGGTGCAGGCTCTTGGTTCTTGCTGGCTGTCTGGCTCTATCTGTGGCTGGTGTGTCTGTGCTGCTGACAAGTGCTGTTCACTCAGGTCTGGAGCCGGCTGCCTGATTTTTTTTTCCTTTCTGACTGAAATCTCTGTGGGGCTAAAGCTTACTTAGAATCAATCTTCTGGTATTAACTTTCTACTATGATGCTAGAACTGGTATCTTGGTGAGAACTCAGAAAGACTCACACTGACCTGCCACCATCTTCTGACTATCTCTCAAAAATCTTTAAAAAATTATCTTAGAAATATATCTGAATATGAAGGATAGGAATTAAATAGATGATATAAATTTGCAGATAAAAGCTAGGCCTAACTTTTGCTTTCCTCCAATTAGTTACAGTTTCCTTAAAGTCCTCTACCATCCCATAATATTAGGTCCCTAGCAATGAGCACAGAAATGCAAAGAATTGGTTCCAGAAGACATCAGAACCAATCAAGACACGACAAATATAGTGTAATAGGGCCTCCCCTAAACCTCCTACCCTTGCTAATAAAAACCCGATCCTCATGCCAGGAGTTTGGCCTGGTAGTAGAGTGCTTGCCTGGCAAGCACAAAGTCATGGGTTCAATTCCTCATTACCACATACATAAAAAAAGGCAGAAGTGGTGCTTTCACTCAAATGGAAGAGTTCTAACCTTAAGAAAGCCCTAAGACAGTGCTCAGGCCCTGACCTCAAGGACCCAGACTGGCAAAAACAATAACAACAACAGCAACAACAACCATCCCATGCCATTCAGGGCTACATTGGGACACACTGGGTGTGGGTCCAGACTGGAGCTTGCCCTGCAATAAAGACCCTTTGGCTTTTTGTTTTTTGCTTTGGTAGTGGTCTCCTGGTGGTCTTTGGGGATACCTCAATCTAGGCATTTCAAATACAGTATGGGAACAGAATATCAATGTGTTAAAATACGTATTTAGAATATGTATGTTGCAGGAACTCTTCAATATTTTACAGTTTAGGGGCCAGTACAATGATCAGTGGGTGCCATCTTGGCATCTACAGTGTACAAAACACAAATGAACATACTGGGAAAAGTAATTAGGCAATTATCTTTGGAAGGCAGAGAGCCAGTTAGAATTGCAAGAAAGCACTTTCTATGGTCAGTCTTCTTACATTCATTCGAGTATAGTTGTTATCAGGAATATTTAAGAATTCAGATTATTTCTAGATAAAATTTACAGATTCAGTATATTTTGATTTTAACTTTTGGCCATAAAAATTTTGATGTAAAAACTATGTCAGCTCAAAGACACATGAAAAGAATAACTACATCTCCATTTATATTTTATGACTCCAAAGCATCCAGGCATTCACTCAGAAAAGAAATGCCCTGAGTGAGTGTGACTTTGCATTGTTTGGTATTTACTACTAGTCACATAAAGATTACATGTTCATGATTACATGTTCATGTAGTGTGCTGTTGACTAAATACTTCTTTTAAATTTGATTCTATCAGATGTTTTAGAATGGTAGTGGAAGGCTAAGACAATGATTGTCAATAGAATGAAAGAATTAGGAAAATAAAGTTAGGGAATTTATTTTCCCAGTCATTCACTTTTAGTTTAGTTTGGTTATGAGTGCAATTTGGCTATTTAAGGTCAAACCTTGTCTTGCATGACTTTCTTCTACAATTACTAGTAAAGAAACTTTACTAGTGTTTCTGTTTTCAGGTTTTGTGGGTTTTTTTGCAGTGGTTTCAGTTTCTTCACTGTTTTCTTGCTATTTGTTTTGTCAGTCCTGGGACCTGAACTGTGGGCCTGAGTGTTGTCCTTGAGCTCTTCAGCTCAAGGATACTGCTTTACCCTTGAGCCAGAGCACCACTTCCAGTTTTCTGTGGTTAATTGGTGATAAAAATCTAATGGGCTTCAGTGGTTGATCTGGCCTTGAACCATGATCTTCAGATCTTAGCCCCTGAGTAGCTAGGTTTATAGGTGTGAGCCATCAGACCTGGCTTCTTGCTGTTTTTAACATAAAGATATCCCATAGATTTTTCTATTTTCCCCTCATTCTTTATGCTATTTCATAACAAATCCCTTAAGGAAATGCTAATCTATTCCATTTTTAAAGTATAAGTATGGTTTTGGGCCAATAGCTGAACTGAAACATTACCAGTGGGCCATAGGAGGAACCATATGGTTATATAGGGAATGCCATATTCATTACTGTAAAGGAAGCTAGAAAGATCTAGTCTTGAAGTTTTTACTGCTAAGTATAACTTTATTGTGGTTTTCTAGGTGACTAATTTCAATAATAAATTCTAACAAGGTGTCTTAATTACTTGGATATAATTGCTGTTTCCACAGGCATATAAAATTAGGGTCTTGAGACAATTGAGATGCATTTTACTTGGTAAGACAACTACTGACAGTTTCTGTGTAAGACACTTCTCTAATAAAATTTTTTAAAAAATACCCAAACAGTATACCTGTTCCTATCCAGGTTCAGTGACATGTCATCATCATGGTTATTGTTTTGTAAAACACACATTCTTTTAGCAATTCTTTTTATTCTAACATTAAAATTATAGAAAGTAAATCATTACTTCTACTTTCTTTATTTATAAGTATCACTATAAGAGTAAATAAAAATCAATGAGTTTGTCATCACTAAAGCAATTTATGTAGGTGGGGATTCAGAACTTGAATAGAACCCTAGTATCAAATATAGGACAATGACAAAAAGAACAGGTAGATTTAAACCATAGCCAACATTAATACAGTTCCAAGTAGTACTCAAATTTTATTGACACAGGTTATTCATTGAAACTGTTCTCAGTTGGAATAAATGTTTAACTTAAATATATATTTGAAATTCTATGAAAAGATATTCTGACATTCATAATCTTGTTTACCTGCTTGCAATACCACATTTATGTATAAAATCATATTTATGTATATAAAATCATGCTAGGTATACTTTTGATCACTTTCCAAAGTGATTAGGAAAAGCACTCTAACATTTTGAGGCAAAGCAGCAAAATGGGTTTTCTGGAAATTAATTGGAAGTAAGAAATTCATGCATTTTTCTCCCTAAGTTTGCTCTTATCTATGATTCACAGATGCCAGCTTCCTTGGCAGCTAAGATTACAGGCATGAGTAACCAGTACTAAGTTAGACAGAGAATTCTTTTTTCCCATATATTTTTATTGTAACTAATACAAGTATTACAGTATATTCATCAGATAGAAAGTGCAGTTTTCAGTGTACCTCCTTTTACCTTGAGGCCTTTTGATCCATTTGGAATTAATCCTGGTACAAAGTGACAAAAAAGGATTCAACTTTAGTTTTCTGCAGGTGCTCAACCAGTTCTGCCACTTGTTGATAAAGCTGTCTTTCTTCTCTTATTTTTTTTTGGCTCCCTTTTCAAAAATTAGGTGGCCATAGGGTGTCCCAAAGGAGCTGGTATTTTCTGTGCCCCTATTTGTTAAATTTCATAAACTGTTGAATTTCTGTTCTGATCTCCTCGATGACCCATTGGTGATTCAACAATGTGTTGTTCAATCTCCAAAAGTTATAGGGTTTTCATTGGTGGAGATTCGTGTTCAGTTGCATTTGGATGCCCTTGTGGTCTGAGAGAATGCAGGGAATAATTTCAGTATTTCTAAATCTGTTTGTTTTATGCCCTAAAATGTGTTCTATTTTGGAAAATGTTCAATGTGCTGCTGAAAAAAAAATGTATATTGTGATGTTGCTGGGTAGAATAATCTTCAGATGTCTATTAGATCTAGTTGGTCTATAGTTGTTTAATTCTGAGGTTTCTCTGTTGAGTTTTTGCTTGGTTGATCTATCCATAGGTGAGAGTGGTGTGTTAAAGTCACCAGCAATCACTATGTGTGGTTTTAGTGAAAGTAAAGTTTGCTTGATGAAGTTCAGTGCTCCGGGATTAGGTATGTAGATATTTAGGATGGTTATATCCTCCTTGAGGAGAGATCCCTTTATTAGTATGTAATAACCTTTGTCTTTTTTCAATAATTTTAGTTTGAAGTCTATTTTATCTGATATGAAGATGGCAACTCCAGCCTGTTTATGGGGGCCATTAGCTTGGTAAACTTTATTCCAACCTTTCAAAAAAACATTTGTTATTTGGGTGCAAGTTGTGTCTCTTGAAGACAGCAGTACGATGGATTTTGTGTTTTGATCCACCTAGAGAGTCTATGCCATTCAATTGGAGAGTTAAGTCCATTCATATTGATAGTTAGGATTGAAAAATATTTACTAGTTCCTGCCATTTTTAAAAGCTTTCATTAGGGCCTTTGGCTTGACAGTTCTTGTGGTACTTAGTTGGTATGAATTTTAGGTAGAGCCATTTTTTGTCATTATCACATTTGTGTTGGTTTTCAATGGATAGAATGTCATTGAGAATTTTCTGCAATGCTGATTTGTTATTACATAATGTTGCAACTTTTCCTTGGAGTTGAAGGTTTTCACTATTCGCTCAGTTATGAATAAGAGTTTAGCTGGGGTACAGTATTCTTGGATGATTGTTACTTGCCTTAAGGGAATGACATATATCCTTCCAATCTCTTCTTGCTTGCATGGTCTCTGATGAGAAATCTGTGGTTATGCTGATTGGTTTTCCTTTGTAGGTGATTATTCGCTTCTCCCTCTATGTTTTTAGTAACCTTTCATTGGTCTCTATTGATCCTGTACAGATTATAATGTGGCGGTGGGATGTCCTTTTCTGGTCAGGTCTGTTGGGGTTCTAAAAGCTTCTTGTATCTGGATGGGCCTGCCCTTCTGGATATTTGGGAAGTTCTCTGAGATCATTCCTTGAAGTATATTTCCAATGCCATTAACTTTTTTCTCCAGGCCCTCCTCAATACCAATTAGCCTTAAGTTAGGCTTCCAAATTCTATCTTGGACCTCCTGAAGCATTCTCTCATATTTCCTAGATTTGGTTTGACTCATTTTCTGTTCTTTCTCTATAACAACTAAGTTATCTTCAACTCTGTGGATTCTATCTTCTGCATTGTATATCAAAACTGCTCTCAAAACTTTCCACTTTATTCTTCATCTCCCTGCCTTCTAATTGCTCATTTTTGATGCCTTGATCTCTTGTTTTAGATCATGTATGGACTTCTTTAACTTCTTGATTTCCATTTGATTGGTTAGCTCATCAGCTTTTACTCTCATTGGACATTTGTAGGAGTTTGGTCAGCTTTTTGTTTTATGAAAGGAATAGGAGATACATTAGGTCTCCTTGGCACAGGTTGAAATCTTCTTAATTTGGACCAAGAAATGTAACAAATCAGAGAAAGTTTAGGTAAGTGGGACTGCATTAAACTGCAGAGTTTCTATATGGCAAAGGACATAACTAGAAAATTAACTAGAAAGCATATAGAGTGGAAGAAGATCTTCACCAACCATAAAGCAGACAAAGGCCTCTTATCTAAAATATATAAACAACTCAAAAAATTGAATCACTCCAAAAATAACCTCCAAAGAAACAATCATCCCATTCAAAGATGGGCCAAAGACTTAAGGAGAGTCTTCTATGAAGAAGAAATAAAAATGGCCTATAGACACATGAAGAAATGCTCAACAACTCTGGCCATAAAAGAAATGCAAATCAAAACAACTTTAAGATTATACCTCACTCCAGTTAGAATAGCCATGATCAAGAAATCTAAAAACAACAGAATTTCAATGTGTTTGAGTGTTTTTTAGCCTGTGCTATATTATTTAGAACTTGTCTGATTCAAGAGTGATCAGATAGAATGCTGGGGATTATGTCAGTCATCTTGTATCTGCTTAGGTCCTTTGTGGGAACTATTTTGGAGTATGTAGTAAGTTTTGACTTTATGATTCTTGTTTTGAATATTAGTATAGCCTAAATGGTTTGTTGTAAATAATAGTGATCTGCAATACTACAATTGACTTCCAAGTTTTTCTGGATTTATTTATATTACCAGCCTTTATTTTAGCATCCTTTAAGTCATAGCTACCATGAAAATACTTGGCCACAGAACTTAGGACTTATTACATATTTGACCTTTTAAATAAAAAGGTGGAGGCTCAGCTTGAGTCTATCTGAACTCTCACCAAGACACCAGTTTTAGCATTCTAGCAAAAAGTTCATGGCTAAAGAATCACCCAAAGTAAGTTGTAATAACCAAGAAATTTCATCCAAAGAGAAAAAATTCAGGAAGCCTGTTTAAGAAGACAGTTTTGAGCCCAAACCAGCAGCAATGATAGAGGCAGCTGTAGCCATAGTTGCCATTCCCAGAGCAGCAGCAACAAGACAAGGATGCTAAAGTTTGAGGACACAGCACTTCACTTCTCTGCAGCATAGACTGAATGACTATGAGATACAGACGTACGCAGATCACAGATGGTTTCAAAACCAAAGGAAAGCATGAATATCCTACAAAAGATATTTTCACAGAACAGCCCCTTGCCCAACATTCAAAAGCCGGACCATGTTGGCTAGTGATGATGAGCCTGTCAGACCAACTAGCAGATAAGTGGACCCTGGGAAGAGGTGTCTGCAGTGTCATTTTTCAAAAGGGCAAAGGAATCTGACCAAGGTCACTCAGCTCAGTCATACTGTAGGTTCATATTAATTTGAATCTCATAGTGATTGGGTTGGTTTTTGCCTTAAAACTGTGTTTGTTGGTGATATGGGATTTGTTTTTAAATGCACAAAAGAAAGAGAGAGATAAAAAGCAGATATCCTGAAATTTTTACAGGAAGAAGTAGGAAACACAGTAGAACTTCTTGGTACAGGTCAAAACTTTCTTAGTAAAGGCCCAGAAACACAACTTAAAGAATGTTGAACAAATGGGACTGCATTAAAATGTACAACGACTGTATAACAAAGGACATAGCTAAAAAGTTAAATACCACACCGAGATGGAGAAGATTTTTACTAACTTTACAACAAAGAAGGGCCTCATATCTACCTACAGCTCAAAAAGTCGAATCTATCAAAAACAAATCCTCAAAGATACAACCATTCAATTAAAAGGTGAGCTAAAGACATAGAGACTTATCTGAAAAGAAATTAAGATTGGCCAACAGACACATGAAGAAATGCTTGACATCTCTAGCCATAAAAGAAATGAAAACCAAAACTACTTTGAGATTCTGCCTTACTCCATTTAGAATGGCCATCATCAGGAAATCTAATAACAAATACTGGTGGGGATGTGGTTAAAAGGGAATGTTACTACACTGTTACAGGGTGGGTAAACTTGTTCAACCATTATAGAAAGCAGTATGAGGTTCCTCAAAGGACTAAACATACAGCTCCACTATTACCCAGAAATTTCACTACTTGGCATTTACCCAATCATCCAGAAACAAAGACATACTAAAGCAACTAGCACAACAATGTTCATTGCAGCACTATTTACCATAGCTAAGGCAAGGAGCCAATCCAGATGCCCATCATTAGATGAATGGATCAGGAAGATGTGGTACTTATACACAATGGAATTCTACGCTGCCATCAGAAACAATGCTATCTCCCCATTCATAAGGAAATGAAAGACTTGGAAAAAATCATATTAAATGAAGTAAGCCAGACCCAAAGATAGTTGGCTTTATGCTTTCCCTCATTTGTAAACAATAGTATATGTCTATGATTCTCCTAGCCAAGGATCACAGTAGCTCAAAAGCTATGTGTATATGGCCATAGAGGATGAGGCTAACTGAATGAACTTTAAGTTATGGAAACAAGAGGTTTATCTTTTTAATTGTTCTTAATGTACTATGTGAAGTTATTTCTTTTCTATTTTCCTTCTTTTTTGTTAACCTTATGGTCTTTATTGCATCTGACTTTGTTACCTGGTATACTGTATATACAAGTATTTGTTTATTTGAAATAGGATAGGGAAGGGGGAAAACAAGATGATTGGGAGTAGGTGGGGGGAAAGTAGGAAAAAATATATGGGAAGGGGAATCAATGTTGAAGAAGTAATTTGCCCCTACCTGATAAACATAAATGCAATACCTCTATATATGACCCAAACAATAAAATAAAGTTAAACAATAAAATAGTCTATCATACATAAGCTCATTACTTGCTTTTATAAATTCAAAAAATGTTATTGGCTGGGAATATGGCATGAAACCCTAGATTCCATTCCTTAGTGCCACATACACAGAAAAGCCTGGAGTGATGCTATGCCCCAAGTAATAGAATGCTAGCCTTGAGGAAAAGTACTCAATGACAGTATTCAGGTTTTGAGTTCAAGCTCCAGAAGTTGCAGAGAAACAAACAGAAAGATGGAGAGAGACAGGGCGGGAGGGGGGGCAAAAGCCAACTATTCTAATATTCTATACACCCCATTTTCATTCCATGGGTTACAAGCATCCTATAAAACTATCAAAAATATATTCTATACTTCAGCTGTTGTTATTTTTAAATTTCTGTTTATGTGGTACTGAGGAATCAAAGCCAGGGTTTCATGCATGCTAAGTAAGCAGTCTGACACAAATTCACCATTCCAAAACTATTTTTATTTTTTCTCCAGTGTGTTGTTCATGTATGTAATGCAAGCTACTCAGTTGAGATCTAATAACCATGGTTCAAAACCAGCCTGGGTAGGAAAGATGATGAGACTCCTATGTCCATTTAGCCAAACAGAAAAGAAAGAAAGTATGAAAGAAAGAAAGACAGGCAAGGAGAGAGAAAGAAAAGAAGAAAGTCTAAAGTGGAGTTTTGCAGAGCACTAGTCTTGGGATAAAAGTTCAAGGATAGCACCTAACTTGAATTAAGCTCCGGGACTGGTATAAATACATGCATACATGTGCATGCATGCAGACACACACAGAAGTTTATATTTTAGTTTTGTATAAACACTGATAACATTAGCTACTTAATGTCACTTGAGAAATATTTCAGCAGAAATATATCCAATCTTGATATATATACATTCAATCTTGATATATAGAGTTAGGGTAACTGGTCACATAGTAATGGGGAAAAAAAAACAACTGAACCAACCAAAGGTATAATTTAGGGAACAGATCTAATACTTTGACTTCTCCGGAAAATATTTACAAATGACAACTGAGATAGAAATGATAAATGAATGTATGGAGAAATAATTGACATAGTCTATAAATTTGATTTTGGTTTGTCTCATAAGAGTAAGACATAAATTAACATGTTTTGTCACATTTGAAGAGTGAACAGTGGATTTTATTTTTCCTGTTTCATATACTTAAAATTTCAGGGTGCAAAAGACCATTCTCCAATCTAATCTGTTTTGTTTAAGTACAGCTGAAGACATTTTCAGGAATAAAAGATTAGATATATACACAATTATGTTTAACCAGCTCTTTTAACAATCTTGAAGTCTTTTCAACTAAATCTGAGATTTAAGAAAAAGAAGTTCCCAGATAGGTTAACTAATCTCCTTCAAGCAATGAGGATTGGCGAAAAGAAAGATTGATTTTTAAAGTCCTTGCGAAATGTTACTATTAATTAAAATTACTTTGTGACAGCATTTTATTAGTTTTAAAGTCTTGTGTCATATGGTAAGCTTTTATGCATTTTTGTTCCTATATGTTGAACTATTTTAGAATGTATCATAAAATATAATCAAACCTATCTATTTGATGTGGTTTTTATAAGTTGTGCTGTGTAAAGTAGATATTTATTCTGTAAAAAAATGTTTTCAATATACAAAGTTTGAAACCTTGAAACTATTAGAAGAAAACATACAGAAGATCCTCGAAGGTATTAGGCACAGATAAAGTCTTGCTGAGTATATTAATACTCGGGAAGAATAAGAATTATAAGGAAACAATGTCCAAGATATATACAGAAACTCAAAAATTAAAATCAAAAGAATAAATAATACATGCTACTTTGTTGACTGCTTTTTATAACTACTTGAAGATAATAAAAACATATTTAGTAAAAATAGTAAATAACCTTATCAATAAATGGGAAAGTGAATTAAACAAGCAAATCTCAAAAGAGTTTCTAACATGTGGAGCCTTACTGAAATTGTATCAATAACAAATATTGATTTTTTAAAAAAGGTGGCAGACTATTGTACATTGTTGGTAAACATGTAAATTTGTGCAATTACTATCAAAATCAGCATGGGTTTTCTTCAAAAAAATTAAATTAAACTGACCACATACTCATTCTATACCGATTTGGGTAATGTGAATCACCCTGTAACACAAATACAAGTACATGTATACTCATACACAGAAGAGTGGTAATAGCATGGAGTGGTAATAACAGCATGCAGCTAATATTTTTATTCAACAATTAGTGATGTAATGACCATGGGAGTTGTAGTTTGCTTCTCTACGTATCACATGTTGCATCCTGTGATTATTGGGACTATAAGAGGGTTTGTTTTTTGTGTGTACTTCAAGTTTAGAGAGGATAATTTTCCATCCATAATCAGGGATATTATTATTATGTCATGGTAAACATAGACACCTGAGGAAAAAATTAAGCTTAACAGGGCTGCCTCCCCTTCCCCTAAATGCCAGCATAGTCAGTGAAAATTGGTCATCTTTATAGATCCATTTATGAGAGAATCTGTCTGTGTGTAAGTGTTGTGGGCTAGAAATTACAGATGCCAAAAGGAACATTACAACAAATATGCAATAAATACAAAAGATTATGAGGGCTATTTCTGAAACATATACTCAAAATTTATGAGCTTACAAACTGTCTAAGGTGAACCAATAATATAGAAACAATTTAAAGAGATCCATATTTAACAGTAAGATTAAAGAGTCCCTCAACAAGGAAAAGTCTAGTTTCCAATGATTCAAAGTTGAATTCTATAAGACCTTCAAAGAACTAAAAGCTGTATTCCATAAACTTCTCCATGAAATAGAGATGGAAAAGAATTCTGAAGCCAGCATAGTAACTTACCCAAAACCAAAGAAAAAGAGAAACCAGTGAAAAAAGAAAATTATAGACAAATTTCTTGTATATGTATATATATGTATGTAAAGCTTGTTAAGAAAATAATTGCTAACAAAAGTTCAACAAATAAAATAATTCACTATGAATTGTTCTAAGAGAGGTGAAGTAATTTCAAATTATATGAGTAAATAAACATACATTAACAAAGCCAATGATAAGAATCAGGAATTCATCTCATTAGATGCAGAAAAGGCCTTGTACAAAATCAAACATGTTTGTAATAAAGGAGAAGCAAGGAGTAGAAGGAACAGACTTAACATAATGAAAACTTTACCTATACCCATATACGAAATGGTGAACATTTAAACTATTTTCTCTAAAATTCAAGAACTAGACAATGTTGTACTCAGCTACTCCTTTTCTGGAATTCCTAGCCAGAGCAGCTAGACAAGATAATGATACATAAAAGAGAACTGGGGTGCAAGTGGAGCTCCCACGTGGGGTACACTCCTGCTCTGCAAGCCAGCAGGCCTAAGTACACATCCCAAATATACAGCTGCCTGAACTCTGAAGAAATGACACAGGAGAAGGCTCTGGGCCCAGAGGCACACACCACCTTCCACTTCCCTGGCCAGCTGCTCTGCCACCCAATTCTCAACCTGAGTTACCTCAGCCTGCACCTATGCACTGCCGCTCTGGAGAAGCGCAAGGCGTGGCTGTGCAAGCCCTGAGGCCTGCACGATGCCCCTGCAGGATTCCTGCTCTGCTCCAGAGACTGGCTGGGTGAGGGCAATTCGTGTACTATCGGTCTCCCCTGTGGAAGGCATATCACATCCCATGACCTGCCTCTGAATTACTCCATGGCCCTGACATGGTTTGACCACATTTTGCCCTGTGGGCTGGTTGAGACAGGTGTCACTTCCCTGAGTAAGGAGCTTCAGAAGCATATATGTGTGGATGAAATAATAACACCTTTCTTTGAGGCCTTTGAGACTTACAAGTAGATCCCACTGAATGTTATCCACATTAGCCCCAACACTGTGGTCTTTTTCTGGAAAAGAATGCAATCCAACTCCAGATATCAGAGCCCAGATTGGAGAATTGGTTGTCATTAGCTGACTGTAAAACCAAGGCTAAGAGTATGAGCCATGAACCATTGTTTCCTTATGTACCCTGATTTATTTATATCATCCCCACTTACCTCAGAGACATTAGGTATGGAAACACTATGAAAAGCAGCATACTAAATAAAGCCTTAACATCACTTTCAGCACTCATTTTCAACTTGGAGGAACTCAGGTGTCACTATCATTCCTCAATTACTTTTTTATTCTGAGACCAGGATTCAAAAGTTAGTATCTGGCCCTTTTACTATTGTCCTACAGTCTCAGTCATGCCGCCAATCTCTTCTTCAATACTCTAATTGAACAATTTTGACCTCTATCAACTGTTTGAACTGTCCAGTGACTGAATATGATTAGATTTTTCATTTTGAGGACACTTGGGTGCTTTATGCAATAAAGGGAACATATCTCTTCAAAGGATGACTGTAATATGTCCTTCTGAGTTAAGAGTCTTTAAACTTGGTAATTTCATAAATTTTCTCCTAGTAACTGGGTAGGGAAGAATCTACTGGGAAAAAAAGGGATGATTTCTCCACTAATCAAGTGCTGAGTGTTTCTTAGATATGATGCGTGTTTGTACTATTATGTAACTAAGATATGTAAAAAAACAAAGTTTAATGACTTAACAACAATAAACATGAAAAAAAGGTTATCAAATAGTTGAATCAGACTGCCTCTATTCATAGATGATCTGATCCTATATTTAAAGGACCCTAGAGACTCCACTCCCAAGCTTCTGAGACTAATCAATAACTTTGCAAAGTATCATTACACAAAAAAATGACCCACAAAAATCAAGTTTTTCTGTACAGCAATAATGTGCAGACAAAAGCAGAAATCAGAGAAACAAATTTCGTAGCAATGGCCTGCACTCACAGAAAAATTAGGAAGGAATCTAAGCAAAAAGACTTTTATAGTCAAAACTAAAAAAAAAAATTCTGAAGAAGTCAATGAAAAAAAACCTATATTTATGAATACGTACAATATAAAGAAAATAACTGTTTGGCCAAAAACAAAATTAAAAAAAAATCAACAAACCCAAACTAGGCTTTTACTTCAAGCTGAAGAGTACAAAAAGAGACAAAATTGTATCATTTATAGCAGGGTTTGGTAAACATAAGACAAAAAATAATTTAAATTTTATGTACTGTTTTCCTAGACATTTAATTTTTTTTTAACCAGTCCTGGGCTTGAGCTCAGGGCCTGAGCACTGTCCTTGGACTTTCTCAAGGCTAGAGCTCTACCACTTGAGCCTCAGCACCACTTCCGGCTTTTTTCTATGTATGTGGTACCGAGGAATCGAACCCGGGTATTTGTGCATGCTAGGCAAGCACTCTACCAGTACATGATGCTCCTGGCTCCATTCTCCTGGATTTTTTTGTTAGTACCAGGGGTCATGACGTAGTGGATTTGTTTTTTCACTGTAGCATTATAAATTGGTTTATGTTTCCAATTCAGTGTTTTGCTGATTATTCTGGGGGTTGGAGGGGAAGCCTAGTCTTTACTTCCCTGCGTGCAACTGAGGTACTCTGAATTTCAGAGCATCTACATAAAGTAGGAGTATGGGCGCGGGCCACCCACTTGTCTATGAGATTCATTGTATCATCATAATGGCCTCTGGATCTAGTAGTTCCTTGTGGAATAGCTAGAATTTTGCTGGTCATCCATTAGATTTTTAATTTTCAAATTAATTTTAGTCTCCTGCTGGAGTACGCTAGGTCACGCCACTTGGCAATCAACCAACTGGGTATAATTGCCTCAAAACAGACAAAAAAGAAACCTAAGTCTACTGTTCTTTATTAACTATTCAGCAAGTCGGTTTTGAAACAGCTGCGCTCTTCGTGGTTTCACTCTTCCGGTAAGAAACACTAGTTCCGGTAACTTTACTTCCTGATACCATAGAAACGGATATTGTATTACCCTTGAGCGTGAGTTTCAGCTCGTGAGTCTTTAAGGTCCCATAGAGAGCTGTTCTAGGTACTGCCTGCGCAAATATTCAACAAATATGCCACAAATTCCTTCTTAAATACTGTATGATGTTTCTTAGTAACGCAATTCTCAGGCATAAGTAAAGTATAGTTAAATCCAAAAAGTGGGGCTAGTGATATACTTGTCATATTTTTTCTCCAGGTCTGGATCTTGGTTGGCCACCCCTCCCTCCACTTCCTGGCCCAGCCCAAGGGTCCTGTTAGGCTGCGGCCGGAAGTAATTTTTTTCTTTCTTTCAGCTCAAGATGGAGGGCTCGGAGCCCGTGGTTATGCTGGGCCAGCCGCACCTTTCACGGCAGGACCTCGCCACCTTGGTAAAGATTTCTTTTAGAACATTTCAGAGTGAACTCAATAATAAAGAAAGCTTTGGGATGAACTTTTGCTGACTTGCGAGGAATTCAATGACAAGTGAGCCATATAGGCAGGCACAGTAGGCCTCTCTAGTGAAACCATAAGACTTCTATCCATTTGGGAGTGAATTGTAGGATCTTGAACTTGTTAAAGATAGTTGATTGTTTGACGTGGTTAAGGTTTTCACTTCTGAATGCCTAGAAAGACACCATACGTTTAACTTAATCGTTGTATATTCATAATATGAAAAATTACTCCTTTTTGGGGGTATAAAAATGTACGGAGGATAAGATACAGACATTCGTTTTTGTAGAGTTAATGGAATTTAGAATTGTCATTATTGGAAGTATGAAAAGCTGTTTACCGTTCCTGGCTCTAAATTCGTTAAACTGTTACCAGTAAACTAGAGTGAAATAGTGTAAAAAAAAAATTAAATCGTACGAAAACAGGATGTGCCCTCTCAGCAATGGTTTAAAAGTGAAATGTTCAATTACAGGATGTTACCAAGTTGACGCCACTTTCTCATGAAGTTATCAGCAGACAAGCTACAATTAATATAGGTAAGAATTAAGTATCTAAAGAATTCTCAAGCTCTTTCATTGTTATTTTATTGTTCTAGGGGAATTCTAATTGTGGTTTATACAAGTACGTTTAAGAAAGAGAGTGTAAATCACTTTTTGTTTAGGAATAAGTTTGGCCTTTCTCCATCTTTTACGATGAAAGTTTAGAACTTAGTAGTACCAAAAGAAAAATCAAGTACGTGTGAGAAAAACATATAGATACTTAAAAAGTATGTGCCTTGCGTATATAGAAGTTTAAAGTAGAAACGAAAATAATCTTAAGTATTATTAAAATAGCAATATTTTGAAAATACCTTATTCTTAACACCGTTATTGAAATTAAGTCCATTTCCCTCTCCACCTCCCCATCACCCCTGAGTTTTCCTGGACTAAATTTTTTTAATTTAATTTTTATTTTTTATTGTCTGGGTAATACATAGAGGGGTTATGGTTACATTCACATGTTTCTGTCCTCATTTCTCTTCCCTACCCCTCTCAGTCATCTTGTTTTCCCCCCTTACCATTACTATATCAAATAAACATATAAAAAATATACCAGGTAACCAAATCAGATACAGTAACAATATATGAACCAAAGGGCAAAAAAAAGAAAAGAAATAACATAGTACATTAAGAATAACAATCACACAAGACAAAGCTATTGTTTCAATATCCTAGATATCCTTTCATTTAGTCTCATCCTATATGACATTATGTACTTAGGTTTTAAAAACGTCTGCTAGGAGAGTCCTAGGTGCATATGAATTATTACAAATGACGGAAACAAACCATGGAACATATGTTCTTTTGGATCTGCCTACTTAATATGATTTTTCCCCCAAGTCTTTCCATTTCCATATGAGTGGGGTGATGTCATTATTTTGATAACAGATTGTTAGAACTGCTATTGCACATGTTGTAGCATTTTAGAAATAATGGGGAAAACTTTGTACATTTAATTAAATGTTTAAGGGAATCTTCAGATTGAATACATCTCATTAACAATGAGTTTCACTTTTAGACTGGTAAATTACACAAAAATGTTTTCATCCTCTATGTTCAGAATGCTATTTGTAAAGCCATATAATGAGTGATTGTTGTCCTTAATGTATTATGTTATCTCTCATCTCTTTTGCTGTCCTTTGGTTATCTTATATGTTTCAGTATTTTATCTTGTTATCTGATATATTGTATATATGTTTATCTGGTTATTTGAATGGGGGTGGGGGGAAGGAAATGGGGACCATGACATGAGAAAGGGTATCAATGTTTGTGAAGTAATGCACCTTCTATCTGGTAAATATAATATAACCCTTCTATTAATTACAGTAAAAAGTACATGAAAAGAAAAAAAACAAAAAAACCCAAAATGCCATTTGTAAAGAAAATGGGATATTGAGGAAAAAATTGATACTGATAGGTTTTTTCTTAGTAGTAGCTTTATCTTTTGAAATTGTAACATTAGTTTAATTGTATGCATATTATTTTCTGTTTCTTTGGTAGGCACAATAGGACATGTTGCTCATGGGAAGTCCACAGTTGTGAAAGCTATTTCTGGTGTTCATACTGTCAGGTTCAAAAATGAACTGGAAAGGAATATTACCATCAAGCTTGGATATGCTAATGCCAAGGTACTACTGTGGAAGTACAAAGTACTTTATTCATTTCTTTCTTTCCTTGCTTCCTTTGTGTATTTTTTTTCCAGTCCTGGAGCTTGAACTCAGGGCCTGGGCACTTTCTTTACGCCTTCTCAAGCTTCTTTAAGCTTTGCCTTTGGAGTCACAGCTCCACTTCCAGTTTTTTTCTGTGGTTTTGTATGTGGTACCAAGAAATTGAACCCAGGGCTTTGTGAACGGGAGGCAAGCACTGTACCACCAAGCTACGTTCCTGGCCCTCAAAAGTATTTTACATCTTCAATATGCCAGTGAAAAATTCCACATTGTTTTTGAAACTTTCAGATTTATAAACTTGATGACCCAACTTGTCCTCGACCAGAATGTTACAGATCTTGTGGAAGTAATACACCTGATGAGTTTCCTACAGATATCCCAGGAACCAAAGGGAACTTCAAACTAGTAAGGTAACTATTTTTGTGCTAAATAAATGCATTAATATTCTACCTTCACTTGAAATATTTAATGAATCTATTAAGGAGCTACAGATTCCAATTACTATTGTCTATAACAAATAAAACTTGAAAATAATTTGTTTAAATGTGGCTCAAATACATATTTTGCAACCTTTTCAAAGAATAAGAAGAATGAAATCATTGGGTCTTACGGCTTGTGAAGGTCTAATTTTTATTATTTTGTTCAGTATGGAAAGTGCAAACATCTTAATTATGTGTAATGGGTTTTTTATATTCGTTTTAAAAAAAAATGTCCACAAGTGACATACTGAAGAATAGACTTCCAATAGGGAGGTTTAAATTATGAGAATTCTTCTGTAAGTTGTGATAATTCTGAACACATCATGTAATTTATTTAAATGTTACCAGTCTGTAATAGTCACAGTTTTTCAGATACTAGGTGTCTTTTAGCAATATGTCAAAAAGCAAACAATAAAGGAAAAGCACTTAGAAGGTATGTTTCAAGCAGTATCATAAAATGTCTGCTCTTATATTAAAAGTTATAAATCTTTGTTCATGCAGTGTTACCTTTCTTTCTTTCTTTTTTTGTTTTTTTGGCCAGTCTTGGGGCTTGAATCCAGGGCATGGGAACTGTCCTTGGGTTTTCTCAAGGCTGGAATTCGAAGCCACATCAGCACTTCAGGTCTTTCCTATGAATGTGACACTAAGGAATAGAACCTGCATCTTAGGACATGTTAGGCAAGCACTCTGCCCTTAGGCCAGACTCCGGCCTCTGAACATCAATTTTTTAAATACACTTTTTAGGAAAATCTAAAGACATTGACCACAATTGTGAAAACAATTTAGTGTTTTTTTCAAATATAATACTGAGTACTCATAAGAAAAAAACCACAATAATATATATTAAGTGCATACATCCTGTATACTATTTACTTATACTATTTATACTTTATTTTGTGTATTCAGACTTTTCTTTTGTGGGTCATGGGGCTTGAACTCAGCCTGGGCACTGTCCCTGAGTCCTACATCTCAAAGCGGCCACCCTACCCTAGGGTCTGGGCGTTGTCCCTGTGAGCTCTTCAGCTCAAGGCTGCAGCTCTACCCTTGAGCCAAGATCTACTTCCCACTTTCTAGAGGTTAATTGGAGATAAGAGTGTCTGGTCCTTCTGTGCCCAGGCTGGCTTTGAACCTTGATCCTCCGAGCTAAGTCTCCTGAGTAGCTAGGATTGCGTAGCTCCTGGCTTGTTTATTCAGATTTTGAACACATTAAGTCTTACATTTTAATGGGTTCCATTTCCAAGATCAAGACATTTTCAGGGAAGAAAATACTTTTATCTTTTTATTCCTTAAATAGTACAAAGTAACAATTATTCACATAACAGTGTACTAGGTGTTCTAATTAGAAATTAATATATATGAAATAATATATGTGATTTATTGTGTAGCTGTTAACTCCTTGTAAATTTTTTTTCTTGCCAGTCATGGGGCTTGAACTCAGGACCTGGACATTGTCCTTAGGCTTCCATAAGGCTGGTGCTCTACTACTTGAGCCACAGTATTGCTTGTGGTTTTTCTGTGTATGTGGTATCAAGGAATTGAGCTTTGTGCATGCTAGCCAAGCCCACTATCACTAGACCACATTCCTGGCCTTGTTCTTTTTGAAAAGAGATTTGAGTAATTTCAGATTTTTCTATCTTCCTGAAATGACTAAATTCTGGAATCAATTTTTCATACATAAATAAATATCAAAATGTAATTATGAATACTCAAAATAATTGGAGTATTGATACATAACTTTTATTTTCCATTGCTGGGGCTTGAATTCAGGGCCTAAGACCTACCAACCTTGAACACTTTTTGCACAAGGCTTGCACTCTGCTACTTGAGCCACAGTGCCACTTCTGGCTTTTTCTGTGTATATGGTACTGATGAATTGAACGCAGGACTTTGTGCATGCTAGGTGAGCACTCTTCCATGCTCCCAGCCAACACATAAAGTTTTGAAGAAACTATAGGAAGGTATCTTCAGGTTATCTCTGGAACTAGATCTTTGTGAGATAAAGTGTGGTCCTACTAAGTTTTATCAAATTTTAAATTTTTAAATAACTGCCTTCTAGATGAAATTCACTTCTGAAAATTTAAGAGTGTGAAATTCAATCTTTGAAAATTAAAGAGATGCTGGATTCTTTTTTTGTAATCACATTTTTATAAGATACAATATATGGATCTCTACACTATCTCTTTAAGTGAAAGAATGCATAGGTTTTAAGTTTCAAGTCAGTTTGTCATTGTTGCTCTTGAATTAAGCACCTATCTTATTTAATAGGATTTAGTAGTTTTCCAAGGCTTACTAGAAATTTATATTTCAAAAATATCTCCACAAAAGTAGTTTTAGTATGCAGTAATACATGAGTTATTACCACATAATCTTCAGTTTCATTTTATGTGGTAATCTTTGAAATGATCAAGTTTGTGTCTAAATTTAATTAGCAAAATTCATTTCAAAGTAATAGAAAACCAAAGAATATGATTTAAATTTTTGAAATATTGGCTGAGTAAGATTAGTTGATTTTTCTCCTTTTGTAGACATGTTTCCTTTGTTGACTGTCCTGGTCATGATATTTTGATGGCTACAATGCTGAATGGTGCCGCAGTGATGGATGCTGCTCTTCTTTTGATAGGTAAAAACATTAGGATTGACTTGGACAAATTATTGTCTGAGAAGTGTTAAAAGGTGAATCCACAGACATTGGAGAAATTAGAATGGTATTAATAGAAAATTTTAGTTTATCTGAACAGTGTTCAGGTAAACTATTAGAAAATACTAAGCAAGTGATTTAAAGACTTACTCTATGAGAGTTTGTAATATGCTATAGAAATTTTGTGGTAATTCTTGATTTATTATTATAGATTGCATTATGTCTGGATATTTATATGAAAATATCTGTTTAAGTTCTTGTTTGTCTTTAATGTATGGGCTATTTACTATCTCCTGCAAATTCATGTCATTTAGATCTAATGTTAATTATAATTGTCAAAGTTACATTGAATGTTTTTCAGAATTAATGATGTGCTTCTGTGTGAACAGTCAACAGATTCTTGTTGGGAGGTATTTCTTTACTTGTGATATAAATTAGAAGTTCAGAGAACTCCCCAAACCAATCAGTTTTTTCCTTATACTCTTGTTTGTTTTTTTCACTTAAGGATTGTATTCTACACTTTGATCCACATACCCAACTTTGGTTTTTTGATGAGCCTGATGGGCTTTTTTGTCCATGCTGACTCTAAATGAGCATGCTCACATCTGAGCTTCCTTAGTTAGAATTAAAAGCATGGTCTGGGGCTGGGAGTATTGCCTAGTGGTAGAGTGCTTGTCTAGCATGCATAAGGCCCTGGGTCTGATTTGCTGGTACTGCATACACAGAAAAAGCTGGAAGTGGTGTTGTGGCTCAAGTGGAAGAGCACTAGCCAAGTACAATGCCTAGGCCCTGAGTTCAAGCTCCAGGACTGGCAAAAAAAAAGCCTGGTCAGCATCTGACTCTCCAAAGTTTAAAGAATGGTGTCAAAAGTCATAGAACACATGAAGATCCTTTTTTTGGGAGGTGGGGGTTGTTTTAGGGTTTGAACTTAGTGCCTAGGCACTGTCCCTGAGCTTCTTTTCCTCAAGGCTAACACTCTTCCACTTGAGCCACAGCACTACTCATGTTTTTTCTGAGTATATAGGACTGAGAAATTGAACCCAGGCCTTTGTGCACTCTATCACTTAGCCATATTCCCAGGCTTGAAAAGATTGTGTGGTTGATAATTTCATAATGATCAATTTTCATAGCAAATCATATGATTTGTCTTCCTGGCATGGGTAGCTAGTATCTGGTAAGGCATTCTGAAGTTTGATATAGCCACCTCTTTACCTAAACAACTTCAGATGGGATCTCATTTTGGAGAAAGCTAAATATAAATTGTTAAGGTTAAGGATGCATTTTTCCAGAAGGAGTATACTTGAGTACCAGATAAATAAACATTGAATTGTTAATTTTTAAGATGATTTTCCATTTTGCTAATTTTGCTCTTTTTAGACATATTAGGAAGTTCTGTGAGCTATACTGATTTACTGTGGTACAGAAATTCTGCCATCTGGCTTAGATCTCAGAGTTTATGTAGAGTAAATATGCCAGCAAAAGATAATAGTTTTAAACTTACCTTTTTCTGAAAGGTTCACTTGCTTCTTAATTTTTTCCTCCTGCCAGCTTTTTTCCTTAGTTGTTTATTTCCTTAAAAATAACTTTCTTAGTTTTTATCCTCCTTGGTAATTATGTTTTTTTGCTAGTCCTGGGACTTGAATTTAGGGTCTTGGGCTTTCTCAGTACTGGATTTTTCTGTGTACGTGGTACCAAGCAATCATATCTAGGGATCCATACATGCTAGGCAGGCATTCTACCAGTAGGCCACACTCCTGGCCCAGTTACTATAATTTTTAAGTTCATTAAATGGTTCCAGAGCTAGAATAGGCCAAATGTACCTCAAAGTAAATATAGAAGAATTTGCGACTAAATCTTTGGAAACCTTTGGGAAGATTCAAGGCAAATTAGGCTGAGAGTTTCAAGAGGAACTTATTAAAACTTTCATCTGTTTGTTTTTGCCAGTTATGGAACTTGAACTCAGGGCCTGGATACTGTTCTTGGATACTTTTTTGCTCAAGGCTAGCACTCTGCCACTTGAGCCACAGCACTACTTCCAGCTTTTTCTGCATATATGGTACTGAGAAATTGAACCCAGGGCTTTGTGCATGTGAGGCAAGCACTCCACCACTAGGCTATGCTCCCCATCCCTCTTCGTTTGGGGTTTTTTGGTCCATCATTGGCTCAGGTGCTGTTCCTTAGCTCTTCAGATCAAAGCTAGCACTCTGCCTTATAGCCACAGTGCCATTTCTAGTTTTTTGGGGATAAGAGACTCATGGACATTTGTGTCTGGGCAGGCTTCGAACTGTGACATTCAGATCTCTGCTCCCTAAGTTTAGTAGGCTGACAGGGGTCAGCTATGGACACTTTTTCAAAATATAAGAATTAGCATTTGCAAGGTCTTAATACTATATGCATATAATCATATAAAATGATGTTTGTCTGAATGAATTCAAAAAATGGAAGCAAGATTTATCTTTTTTATTGTACTGTTAGAGTTTTCTTCTTTCCTTTTTTTTTTTGTTCCTTACCTTCATCTTTGTTTTCTTATTTCTGTACCCTTTCTTTTGGATATAAGTTTATCTGACTAGGGTAGAAGAAGAGGAAGCACAGAAATAGCAGGGCAAAAGGTAATCAGTTCAGCAGTGAAACCTACTAGACATTGGGTTGGAAATAACCTTCCAATGTGGGGAGAGGGGAAGTTGGGAGGGGAAAAACTGTGAGAGAATGGGGAAGGGATTGACATTTATCAATAGGAAATATACTCATACCTGACTTATATAACTGTAATCCCTATGTACATCGTCACCTTTACAATAATTTTTTTAAATAAGAGGATTAGCATTCTATGTCTATTTTGCTCAATAACAACGTACTCTATTTTTTTCTTTTCATCATCAATTTAGCTGGTAATGAATCTTGTCCTCAGCCTCAGACTTCTGAACACCTGGCTGCCATAGAAATTATGAAACTTAAACATATTTTAATTCTGCAAAACAAAATTGATTTGGTAAAAGAAAGTCAGGCTAAAGAACAGTATGAACAGATCCTTGCATTTGTGAAAGGTAAGAAGACATCATTTTCATTTTACTTTGAAGTGTTTAAAACCCAATACCTTCATGTAAGAGATCATATGTAACCTCTCTTTCTTTTTTTATTGTAATTAATAGAAGGGCTACATTAAAAAATATTGACCAGATAGAAGGTGCATAACTTCACAAACATTGCTACCCTTTCTCATGTCATGGTCCCCATTTCCCTCTCCCCCTCCCCACCCGCTGCTCATCTTGATTTCCCCCCTTCCCTATCCAATTTCAAATAACCAATTAAGCATATATAAAATATATCAGATAACAAGGTGAAATATTACAACAATATGAGATAACCAAGGGACAGCAAAAGAGATGAGAGATAACATAATAATTAAGGACAATAATCACTCATTATATGGCTTTTGTTTCTACATCCTGGAGGTCCTTACATTTAGCATCATACTATTTGGCCTTATGTATCTAGATTTTGTTCTACTGTAAATCTCTGCTAGGAGAGGCCAAGGTTTCTACTGATTATGACAAATGAGGGAAATCTTTGACATAAGATCTCTTTCTTTGCGTACTACGTGTCACCTAATTGCTGTAACACCCTTATATAAACTGAAATATTTTCTGAATTTGTTATTTTAGAAGCACATGTTAGCTAGAAATGAAGTTATGGTATAGAAAAGACAACAAGCAAAATTAAGAAATACCTGTCTAGTGAGTGAAAGCATATTGGTTTGTTTTACGATAGTTTATTTTCTGTGAGTATGAATTGACTATGATTCCTTTCCTCTTAATGGTGTAGCTTTCCTTTTCCTTTTTCTTTTTTTTTTTTGGCCTGTCAGTTCTGGGCTTGATCTCAGCGCCTGTCTGGGCTTTCTCAAGGCTAAAGTCCTATTGCTTGAGCTACAGTACACTTCTAGCTTTCTTTTATGTATATTGTGCTAAGGAATTGAACCCTGGTTTTTGTGTGTGTTTCGCAAGCATTCTTCCACTAGGCCAAACTACTGGCCTAGCTTTTCTTTTTTAAACAACATTGATTTCATTTGGAAAAAGAGTTGGTGCATTTCAATGTCTTTGTTTGAATTTGATTTATTAAGTTCATTAAATGTTCCTTGTGATTGACTAGGTAATAACTCAGTGGCAAAGCACTTGCCTAGCATGTGTAATGTCCTGGGTTCAATCCCCAATACCAAGAAATAAAAGACAAAAAATACAGTTATAAAAATCTCAAACAACATGAAAAGGAAAAAAATCTCCTTTGAGCCCTATTAAAAGATAAAAGAATAAGTTATAGTTACAGAATTCCATAATACATGTTGTATTTCATTTATGATTTGGCATTTAACTAAAAATAAGTGAAATTCAGGTAGCTGTTTTCACTAAGCAAAGGACATAGGATTTTTAGCCAGCAAGTTTCTTGCTAATATTGGTTATGTATAGTCCTATAATCAGGATTGGTTTATTATATCTACTAATAAAAAGCTCTTTTAACAGTCTTCTTTGTTCTCTTTCTCTCTTCCTCCTTTCTTCCATTCCATCTCCTTCTCTCTCCAACCTCCCTCCTCTCCCCCACCCTGTGTGTGTGTGTGTGTGTGTTTGTGTACATGTGTACATGTATCCATCTAGGGGCTTGCGTTTGGGTGCTGTTCTGAGATTTAAGGCTAGTTTCTACCACTTTTGTTGTCAAGGCTAGAAGCTTGAGCCACAGCTCCCCTTCTCTGGTTTTTTTGGTGGTTAGATATTAGAGTCTCACAGACTTGGCTGGCTTTAAATTGAGATCCTTAGATCTTAGCCTCCTGAATAGCTAGGATTACAGGCATGAGCCATCTGTAGCATGTGGAATATTAATACTGTGAATTTTCTAAACAAATTGATCCTCCATTTCTCATGTTGTTGATATGTATGGGATATTTGGATAACTATTTAGTAATCTTACCAGCAGCTTTGCTAAACTGACATATTTTGTTCCTTCTGAATTTTGTCATGTAGGTACAGTAGCTGAAGGAGCTCCTGTTATTCCAATTTCTGCTCAGCTGAAATTCAATATTGAAGTTGTCTGTGAGTATATTGTTAAGAAAATTCCAGTGCCTGCAAGAGACTTTACCTCAGAACCACGACTTATTGGTAAGACCTTTACTTGTTGACTTTATCATTCTGTTTTACTGTTCACTCTTTATTACAGAAGCCCTTTAGAGTCCATGCTTATTCAATTTTTTTTATTTTTTTATTGTAATTAGTAAAAGGGTTACATGATATTTGCCAGATAGAAGGTGCATTAATTCACATACATTGATACCCTTTCACATGTCTTGGTACCCATTTCCCTCCTCCCCCACACCCCCCACCCGTCTTGGTTTTCCCCCCTTCCCTATCAAATTTCAAATATCCGAATACAAATAAATTCAATATATCAGATAACAAAGTGAGATACTATAGCAATATGAGATAACCAAGGGACAGCAAAGGAGATGAGAGACAGCATAGTACATTAAGGACAACAATCATTCATTATATGGCTTTTGTTTCACTATCCTGGAGGTCCTTTCAATTAGCTTCACATTATATGGCCTTATGTATCAAGATTTTGCTCTATTGCAAATCTCTGCTAGTAGAGCCCAGGTTTCTACTGATTATGATGAATGAGAGAAACCATTGAGCCTAAGTTCCTTTGAGTCTGGCTTACTTCACTTAATATGATTTTTTCTAAGTCTTTCCATTTCCTAACAAATGGGGCGATGTCATTCTTTCTGACAGCAGCATAGAATTTCCATTGTGTACAAATACCACAACTTGTTGATCCACTCATCAACTGAGGGACATCTAGGTTCGTTCCATATCTTTGCTATGGTGATTAGTGCTGCAGTGAACATTGTTGTGCTAGTGGGTTTAGTATGTCCTTGTTTCTGGATGGTTGGGTAAATGCCAAGTAGTGGAATTGCTGGGTCATAGGGGAGTTCTATGTTTAGCCTTTTGAGGCACTGCCACACTGCTTTCCATAGTGGTTGAACGAGTTTGCACTCCCACCAGCAGTGTAGTAGTGATCCTTCCTGGCCACATCCCCTCCAGCATCTGTTGTCATTCGTTTTCCTGATCCTGGCCATTCTAGCTGGAGTGAGGTGGAATCTTAGAGTTGTTTTGATTTGCATTTCTTTTATGACCAGAGATGTTGAGCATTTCTTCATGTGTCTAGAGGCCATTTTGGTTTCTTCTTCACAGAAGACTCTCTTTAAGTCTTTGGCCCATTTTTTAATGGGATGGTTGTTACTTTGGAGGTTAGTTTTGGAGTGATTCAATTTTTTGAGTTGTTGGTATATTTTAGATATAAGGCCTTTGTCCGTTGTTTGGTTGGTGAAGATCTTCTCCCACTCTGTAGGCTTCCTGATTAGTTTAGTAGCTATGTCCTTTGCCATGCAAAAGCTCTGCAGTTTAATGCAGTCCCACTTATCCAGCCTTTCTCTGATTTGTTGTGATTCTTGGTCCTTATTAAGAAAGTTTCGACCTGTGCCAAGGAGGCCTAGTGTATCTCCTATTCCTTCCTGTAGAGTTTTCAGTGTGTCAGCTTTTACCTCCAGGTCTTTGATCCATTTGTAGTTAATTCTAGTGTAAGGTGACAAAGAAGGATCCAACTTTAGTTTTCTGCAGGTGCTTAACCAGTTCTGCCAGCACAACTTGTTGAAGAGGCTGTCTTTCTTCCATTCTATTTTTTTGGCTCCCTTGTCAAAGATTAGGTGGCCATAGGTCTGTGGTTTAATATCTGGGTCCTCAGTTCTATTCCATTGGTCTTCAGGCCTGTTCCTGTGCCAGTGCCAAGCTGTTTTGAGAATTATAGCTCCGTAATAGAGTCTAAAGTTTGGTATTGAAATTCCTCCTGTGCTGTTCTTTCTGCTAAGAAGTGTTTTTGCTATACGGGGTCTTTTATTATTTCATATGAAAATTTGGATTGCCTCTTCTATTTCTTTAAAGAATGACATTGGGATGTTGATGGGTATTGCATTGAATTTGTAGATAGCTCTTGGCAAGATTGTCATTTTCACAATGTTGATTCTTCCAATCCAGGAGCATGGGAGGTTTTTCCATTTCCTTAGTTCTGCTTTAATTTCCTTTTTTAGGGTTTTAAAGTTTTCATCAAAAAGGTCCTTTACATTCTTAGTTAAGCTAATTCCTAGGTACTTCATTTTCTTTGAGGCTATTGTGAAAGGAGTTGCTTTCCTGATTATTGCCTGGTTCCTCTCACTGTTGGTGTAAAGGAAGGCAGTTGATTTTTGAGGGTTGATTTTATAGCCTGCTACTCTTCCAAAGCTTTGGATCAGCTCAAGGAGCTTGGGAGTAGAGTCTATAAGATTCTTTAAATACAGAATCATGTCATCTGCAAAGAGGGATAGTTTTATTTCCTCTTTCCCTACTTGGATCCCCTTTATGCTTGCTCCTTGCCTTATTGCACTGGCTAGGAATTCTTGTACTATGTTAAAGAGTAGTGGAGAGAGTGGGCATCCTTGTCTCGTTCCTGATTCTAGAGGGAATGGCTATAGATTTTCACCATTAAGTGTAATACTAGCAGTAGGTTTCAGAGATAGGTCCAGAGATAGAAAAATAGAATGAGAGAGGTCAGGGGGTAAGTAGGTAGAGTATTTGAGTACAAAGTTTGGAAAGTATTAGAATAAAACATATGTGTTGCTGCGTGACTAGCTCTTAGCCTAACCAGTGGCCTCACAGTGGACCATGGGATGGATCTGCTAGCTTCTGTTTGAGCTCGGTTGGGGGACATTTTCCTGTGCTGCTTCCAGGGGTGGCCCCAAGCCAAGGGTCTGAGGGTTGAGAGTTTCAGGAGCTCTCAGCAGGACCAGCAGGAGGCCCCTCTGTTCCCAGGGGAGGGGCCCAGCTGGGGATTAGGGCTCCAAGGGCGGAGCCGCGCCTTTTTGGTTCTCAGAAGGGGAGCTTGGCTGCTGGTCGGCCCTTCAGATCCCTGCTGTGTTTCCACTGCTTTGTCAGAGTCTGTGACTGTGGGGGGCCCCTCAGTGGTGTCTTGCTCAGGATTCCCAGCTGGAGGATGCCCAGCTCAAGAATTGAGGGGGGGGAGGTGCTGCCTCCTATTTACCCGCACCCCCTACCCACTTTTGTAAGGCAGGGTCCCAAAGCCCTCCACTCTCCAGATCCAGTGGCCTGGGTGAGGAGCCTGGTGGGCGGGTGGGAGCTGGGACAGCTCCGCCTCCCCTGGTGGGGTGCTGAGTCTTAGGGTCTGCCCGCTTGTCAGTCTCCAGTCAGAGGGCTGGGGGTTGAGCCGTTGGGCGGTTGGGAGTTGGGACAGCCCCGCCTCCCTTGGTGGGTTGCTGGGTCTTATGGGTAGCCTGCCTGTCAATGTCCAGTCAATGGCCTGAGGGAGGGGGCTGTTGAGGGAAGGGACAGGATTCTAAATTCCTTGCCCCACTGCTCCCGCCAGTCTTTCTCGGGCGGGGTGTTGGGGTCTGAGTTAAGTTCTATTGCTTGGCACCCGCTCCTCTTTCCCGATGTGTTTGGGGATGCACTGTATTACTCACGCCTCTGTGTTCGTCTACGGGTGCTCCACGGTGGTGGGGAGTCTTTCACTCCCCTAGGGTCTCCGCCGCCGCCTGTGTTCTGCGTCTGGGTCCCGCTGCTTGCTGTTCTGGTTCCGCGTCTGGGTTCCGTTGCTTTCACCGTTCGCTGGCCCGGTTCTGTGCTGCTTTCTGCCGCCGTTGGGCTCCCAGCCTGGCGCCCTCCACTGCTGCCGCTTTTCGTGGATTAGAGCTGCTGCCCTGGCCGCTTTCCGTGGCTTTCCGGGGCTTTGGGCGAGAGGTGAGGGAGGGGTCCTCGCGTTCCGAATTCTTTGAGAAAGTTGGATGTGAGCTTTATCTGGATTTCTTTTCCAGTTTGAGTCCTTCTCCGTTGCTTTTTGAGTTTGTTGTTGTGGATTTCTTTAGATAGTTGGCTCGTGGGACTCCCTGGTTCTCTCTTTTTGTCAGAGAAAGCTAGGCAGCATCCCTATTGTCTTGGCGCCATCTTCCTTCTCCCCTCATCCATCTTTTTTTGAAAAACCTTTATTATGTCCTCATTTATGGCTTCTTCTTTTTCACTTATCACCTTGTTTATGGTTTCCTTTTGTTCATCTATGGCTTCCTCCCTTATCTCTTTCTTTATATTTTCACATTTTTCATTAATGATGTTTATCAATTGCATTTGTACAGCACTTGGAAGACTCTCCTCTAGGTTTGCCAGTGACTGTTCCATTGTCTGTTTACATTGGTTGGGGGGGTGGAGGAGTTTGTTTCTTGATTTGACATTTTTCTTGAGTTTCTTGTTCTGCCCATCTGTAAATGGGAGCAAGATTAATACTAAAGACGATTATAGTTTTTCAGATATAACCAACCTAGACCTCTGTAGCTGGCAGACTCTAGATGTTCACAAGTTTTGATTGGTGTTATCACTCTTTCTTTTTGTGCAGTTACCAACTAGTCTAATAATTCACTGGTAAGCGATTTATACCCAAAACAATAAGCCTCTCAGTCCAATCTCTATTGTCTTTAAGTCCCTCTGAACCTAGAGAATAATTAAACATCTAGATATACAGTGTTGCTCAACAGCCATCAAGTGTAGATCCATGCAGTATAAGGGTTGAAAGAGGAGCAGAGGTCCAGAGATAGAAAAATAAAATGAGAGAGGTCAGGGGGTAAGTAGGTAGAGTATTTGAGTACAAAGTTTGGAAAGTATTAGAATAAAACATGTGTTGCTGCGCAACTAGCTCTTAGCCCAACCAGTGGCCTCACAGTGGACCATGGGATGGCTCTGCGAGCTTCCGTCTGAGCGCGGTTGGCGGATGTTTTCCTGTGCTGCTTCCAGGGGCGGCCCCAAGCCAAGGGTCTGAGGGTTGAGAGTTTCAGAGACTCTCAGCAGGACCAGCAGGAGACCCTTCTGTTCCCAGGGGCGGGGCCCAGCTGGGGATGTGGACTCCAAGGGCGGAGCCGCGCCTTTTTGGTTCTCAGAAGGGGAGCTTGGCTGCTGGTCGGCCCTTCAGATCCCTGCTGTGTTTCCACTGCTTTGTCAGAGTCTGTGACTGTGGGGGGGGGCCCTTGGTGGTGTCTTGCTCAGGATTCCCAGCTGGAGGATGCCCGGCTCAGGAATTGAGGGGGGGCAGATGCTGGCTCCTACTTACCCGCACCTCCTACCCACTGTTGTAAGGCAGGGTCCCAATGTCCTCCACTCTCCAGATCCAGTGGCCTGGGTGAGGAGCCTGGTGGGCTGGTGGGAGCTGGGACAGCTCCGCCCCCCTGGTGGGGTGCTGAGTCTTAGGGTCCGCCTGCTTGTCAGTCTCCAGTTAGAGAGCTGGGGTTTGAGCCCGTTGGGCGGGTGGGAGTTGGGACAGCCCCGTCTCTCTTGGTGAGGTGCTTGGTCTTATGGGTAGCCCGCCTGTCAATCTCCAGTCAATGGCCTGAGGGAGGGGGCTGTTGAGGGAAGGGACAGGATTCTAAATTCCTTGCCCCACTGCTCCCGCCAGTCTTTCTCGGGCAGGGTGTTGGGGTCTGAATTAAGTTCTATTGCTTGGCACCTGCTCCTCTTTCCCGATGTGTTTGGGGATGCACTGTATTACTCACGCCTCTGCGTTCGTCTGCGGGTGCTCCACGGTGGTGGGGAGTCTTTCACTCCCCTAGGGTCTCCGCCGCCGCCTGTGTTCTGCGTCTGGGTCCCGCTGCTTGCTGTTCTGGTTCCGCGTCTGGGTTCAGCTGCTTCCGCCGTTCGCTGGCCCGGTTCTGTGCTGGTTTCTGCCACCATTGGGCTCCCAGCCTGGCGCCCTCCACTGCTGCTGCTTTTCGTGGATTAGAGCTGGTGCCCACCGCCGCTTTCCCCGCATGGAGCCGGCACGCGCTCAAGCCGCTTTTCGCAGCTTGGTCCAGCACCAGCTGCCACTTTTCGGGGCTTTCTGTGGCTTTGGGTGAGAGGTGAGGGAGGGGTCCTCGCGTTCCAAATTTTTTGAGAAAGTTGGATGTGAGCTTTATCTGGATTTCTTTTCCGGTTTGAGTCCTTCTCCGTTGCTTTTTGAGTTTGTTGTGGATTTCTTTAGGTAGTTGGCTGGTTCTCTCTTTTTGTCAGAGAAATCTAGGTAGCGTCCCTATTTTCTCGGCTCCATCTTCCTTCCCCATGCTTATTCAATTTGAAGGAGACTGTGTATAGAGGAAAAAAAGTGAACACTAAATATTTATAGTGCTGCTCCACTTCCACTAAGGATGTGCTACCTTTCAGTACATGTAGCATTTTCACCTTATCATTTAAATTGATCACATTAATAGTTAACTTGCTTTTTGTTTATTATTTGTGATAAAATTTTTACAGAAGAAAAATTACAAGTTTATGGGGGCATTCTAGCTATCATATATGAGACCTATGTTTTCCAGGATCTTGTTTACTTTATTTAGTATAATTTTTTCAAGTATATTCAAATCCTTATGAAAGATATAATATTTTGGACATGGTAAATTATGCAAGTTTCTAGGAATTCACACAAAATGAGACCAAAGGAGGATGTTCTTATGAGTGTACCACATAGGCACAATACTTATTTGCACCTGCACATATAAAATACTATTTTTAAAAATAAACTGCAGGAAATGGAAATGAGAGGAAACAGGAAAGCGAACCAAAATAATACTGTTTGTTCATTTTTCTGTCTTTGGGAGGGATAGTAAGACAAGGAAATACTGGGACAAAGGATGAACAAATGGAGCAGTGGTACTCAGTGAACAATAGAATGTCAATGGACACTATATTGAAAATGAACAGTAACAACTTGTGGGTGGGGATAGAAAGGAAAATGGGACAAGTGAGTAAAGTTGTGACACTGTTCAAAAGAAATTATTCATTACCTGCCTTATGTAGCTATAGTTCCATTATTAAAATGATAAAAATGCATGAAAAAGAGTAAAGAACCAATAGCTAAACTCTCTAAGCAAAACAAGCTAATAGTTTTCTTTTTTCATATATTTTTTATTGTTATTAATAGAAGGGTTATATTATATTCACCAGATAGAAGGTGCATTACTTCACATATATTGATATCCTTTCTCATGTCATGTTCCCCATTTCCTGCCCCCCCTTATTTTCTCCCCTTCCGTTTCCAATTTTAAATAACCAAATACAAATATATCCAATATATCAGAAAACAAAGTGAGATACTGTAACAATATGAGATAACAAAGGGACAGCAAAAGAGATGAGAGATAACATAGTATATTAAGGACAACAATCACTCATTATCTGGCTTTTGTTTCTGTATCCTAGAGGTCCTTTTATTTAGCATCATACTGTGTAGCCTTATGTATCTTAGATTTTGCTCTATTGCAAATCTCTACTAGGAGAGCCCAAGGTTTCTACTGATTATGACAAATGAGGGAAACCATTGAGCCTATGTTCCTTTGAGTCTGGCTTACTTCACTTAATATGATTTTTTCTAAGTCTTTCCATTTCCTAACAAATGGGGCGATGTCATTCTTTCTGACAGCAGCATAGAATTCCATTGTGTACAAATATCACATCTTATTGATCCACTCATCAACTGAGGGGAATCTGGGTTAGTTCCATATCTTTGATATGGGAAATAATGCTGCAAGGAACATCATTCTGCTAGTGGATTTAGTATGTCCTTGTTTCTGGACAATTGGGTAAATGCCAATTAATGGAATTGCTGGGTCAGCTTTATGTTTAGTCTTCTGAGGAACTGCCATACTGCTTTCCATAGTGGTTGAATGAGTTTGCACTCCCACCAACAGTGTAGTAGTGATCCCTCCTGGCCACATCCCCTCCAGCATCTGTTGTTATTCATTTTCTTGATCCTGGCCATTCTAACTGGAGTGAGGTGGAACCTTAGAGTTGTTTTGATTTGCATTTCTTTTATGACCAGAGATGTGGAGCATTTCTTCATGTGTCTATAGACCATTTTTGTTTCTTCGTCAGAGAAGACTCTCTTTTAAGTCTTTGGCCCATCTTTTAATGGGATGGTTGTTACTTTGGAGATTAGTTTTGGAGTGATTCAATTTTTTGACTTGTTGATATATTTTAGATATGAGGCCTTTCTGTTGTATGGTTGGTGAAGAACTTTTCCCACTCTGTAGGCTTCCTGATTAGTTTACTAGCTATGTCCTTTGCCATATAAAAGGTCTGCAGTTTAATGCAGTCCCACTTATCCAGCCTTTCTCTGATTTGTTGTGATTCTTGGTCCTTATTAAGAAAGTTTCGACCTGTGCCAAGGAGGCCTAGTGTATCTCCTATTCCTTCCTGTAGAGTTTTCAGTGTGTCAGCTTTTACCTCCAGGTCTTTTATCCATTTGGAGTTAATTCTAGTGCAAGGTGACAAAGAAGGATCCAGCTTTAGTTTTCTGCCAGCACCACTTGTTGAAGAGGCTATCTTTCTTCCATTCTACTTTTTTTGGCTCCCTTGTCAAAGACTATGTGGCCATAAGTCTGTGGTTTAATATCTGGGTCTTCAGTTCTATTCCATTGGTCTTCAGGCCTGTTCTTGTACCAGTACCAAGCTGTTTTGATAATTATAGCTCTATAATAGAGTCTAAAGTTTGGTATTGAAATTCCTTCAGCACTGTTCTTTCTGCTAAGAAGTGTTTTTGCTATACGGGGTCTTTTATTATTCCATATGAAATTTTGGATTGCCTCTTCTATTTCTTTAAAGAATGACATTGGGATATTGATGGATATTGTGTTGAATTTGTAGATAGCCCTTGGCAAGATTGTCATTTTCATGATATTGATTCTTCCAATCCAGGAGCATGGGAGGTTTTTCCATTTCCTCAGTTCTGCTTTAATTTCCTTTTTCAGGATTTTAAAGTTTTCATCAAAGAGGTCCTTTATATTCTTAGTTAAGGTAATTCCCAGGTACTTTATTTTCTTTGAGGCTATTGCAAAAGGAATTGCTTTCCTGATTGTTTCCTCATTCCTCTCACTGTTGGCATAGAGGAAGGCAGTTAATTTTTGAGGGTTAATTTTTTTCATATATTTTTTATTGTAATTTATAGAAGGGTTACATATTTGCCAGATAGATAATGCGTTAATTCCCATACATTGATACCCTTTCACATGTCTTGGTCCCCCTTTCCCTCCCCACTGTCCCCACCCCTCATCTTGTTTTCCCCCGTTCCCTATCCAATTTCAAATAACCAAATACAAATACATCCCATATATGAGGTTACAAAGTGAGATACTGTAACAATATGAGATAACCAAGGGACAGCAAAAGAGATGAGCGATAACATAGTACCTTAAGAACAACAAGCATTCATTATATGGCTTATGTTTCTATATCCTAGAGATCCTTTCATTTAGCATCCTAGTATATGGCCTTTTGTATCAATGTTTTGCTGCATTGCAAATCTCTGCTAGTCGAGCCCAAGGTTTCTACTGATTATGACAAATGAGGGAAACCATTGAGCCTAAGTTCCTTTGAGTCTGGCTCACTTCACTTAATATGATTTTTTCTAAGTCTTTCCATTTCCTAACAAATGGGGCGATGTCATTCTTTCTGACAGCAGCATAGAATTCCATTGGGTACAAATACCACATCTTGTTGATCCACTCATCAACTGAGGGACATCTAGATTGGTTTCCATATCTTTGCTATGGTAAATAGTGCTGCAATGAACATTGGTGTGCTGGTGGATTTAGTATGTCCTTGTTTCTGGATGACTGGGTAAATGCCAATTAGTGGAATTTCTGGGTCATAGGGGAGCTCTATGTTTATTCTTTTGAGGAACTGCCATACTGCTTTCCATAGTGGTTGAACTCAGAATAGTGAGGAATCTCCCCTTACCTTTTTTCTTTTGTTTTTTTTTTGTGTGTGTGTGTGCTGTTTTATTTTGTTGCTGTTTTGTTTCTTTTTTTCTTTTCTTTCTTAAATTTGTATCATTGAAACCACTTATATCAACCTCTCTCTTTTCTCTATATATTCTTCTTATTACTCCTCTTATTTTGATAAGTTTTATAAAGTTCACTAAACTTTCTACACAAATACTCTACCTGTCTATCACCTTAGGTCAGTTATACGATACCCTTTCTTCATTACTAAAATATTCTTACACTCCTGTATTATTATTTTCCTACCTCCCTTGTCATCGTTCATATTTTTCTATCTCTGTTCCTCTGTTCATCCTTCAGCTCTTATAATGCATGGATCTACATTTGATGGTTGTTGAGCAATGCTGTGTATCTAGGTGTTCAATTATACTCTAGGTCCAGAGGGACTTAAATACAATAGAGATTGGATTGAGGGGCTTATTGTTTTGGTCATAAATTGGTCATCTGTAATTGTATTAGATTTCTATGTAAGTATACAAAAAGAAAGAGAGAGTGTTATTACCAATCTAAAAGAGCTAATATCTATTGTCACCCAACTAAAAAGGACTAGGTTGGCTATATCTGAAAAATTATAACCTTGTTTAGTATTAATCTTGCTCCCATCCTCAAATGGGCACAACAAGAAACTCAAGAAAAATGTCAAATCAAAAATAGCATCTCCCACCCAACATAAACTGGCAATTGAGGGTTAATTTTATAGCCTGCTACCCTTCCAAAGTTTTGAATCAGCTCAGAGAGCTTGGGGGTAGAGTCCATAGGATTCTTTAATACAGGATCATGTCATCTGCAAAGAGGGAAAGTTTTACTTACTCTTTCCCTATTTGGATCCCCTTTATGCTTGCTTCTTGCCTTATTGCACTGGTTAGGAATTCTAATACTATGTTAAAGAGGAGTGGAGAGAGTGGGCATCCTTGTCTCATTCCTGATTTTAAAGGGAATGGCTTTAGCTTTTTGCCTTTAACCATTTTTTTGGCTCCCTTGTCAAAGATTAGGTGTCCATAGGTCTGTGGTTTAATATCTGGGTCCTCAGTTCTATTCCATTGGTCTTTAGGCCTGTTCTTGTGCCAGAAACAAGCTGTTTTGATAATTACAAGCTAATAGTTTTCAATAAAGATATTTTTTAGAAACTATGCTTTTATTGTTCCTGTCAGAATCATAACTATAAAGCTTATAGTGTATTTTTAACTAGATGCAGGAGGCTCAGGACTGTATACATTCCTAGTTTTTCAAGATCTGAAGATTAAAATTCAAAGCCATCCTGGGCAGCAAAAGTCACAAAATGTTTATCACTAAGTAACTATCAAAATATGCCCTACAAGTAGATGGCTGGAGTGACAGCACTAGCCTTAAATACCAAAGCTCAAGGACAGTGTCCTGGCCCTGAGCTCAAGCCCCAGGATATAGAATATATCATTTTAGATATAGGAGGAATTCTAAGCACATCCCATCCAACTTCCCTACTTAATTACTTCATTATTCAGAAAGCTTGAAAAATAAGTTCGATGGGATACATTAAAATGTGAACTCAACGCCTCTAATCTTGTAATCCTGATTGCATCATCTACAGGACTGGATAGCACCATGAACCCTCTGGGTTGTCCTAAAGATTAAATGAAAAGCCTCTGTTCAATAAAGATTATTTTCAAGTGGAAAAAAATTGCAAAGAAACACTAAGTCATTCAACAAAACAGATAGCATGCTTCTGAGAAATAACCTCTCCCTCGACTGATGTGCATAATGCATGCATGAGAATTTAACTTTCAGGGGAAGGTCTTAAAATTATTTTAGATTCATTAATTCACTTATACTTTCACTTATTGACTATATTTGGTCAATGTTTATGATAAAACTAAATAAAGCACGATTATTGTATTTATATTTTGTTCAATCAATAAATTCTTCTTCTCTCTCACCCAGTTATTAGATCTTTTGATGTTAACAAACCTGGCTGTGAAGTTAATGACCTTAAAGGGGGTGTGGCTGGTGGTAGTATTTTAAAAGGACTATTAAAGGTAAACAATTCTAAATTCTTACTCTGATAAAATGTGATCTAACAGTTAAATTTTTTAATTATGTCTTTTATCTCATAGGTTTTGTTAATGATACTTTTTCTTTGCCTGTCCTGGCCTTGAGCTCAGGACCTGAGCACTGTCCTTGTACTTTCTCAATGCTTGAACTCTACCACTGAGCCTTAGCACCACTCTGGCTTTTTTCTGTTTGTGGTACCAAGAAATCGAACCCGGGTTTTCATGCATTCTAGGAAAGCATTCTACCATTAGGCCAAACTACCAGCTTGTTGATTATACTTAACGGAATTGACTTTCTAAATTGCTACTTTCTTTAAAAAATTAATATTTAAAATAGTTTCTGCAGATATAATGATGCTTATTGGTTTGGTGGCCTGTTTGGATATAATTTAAATAATCTAAATAATGATCATTTATTTCGTCTTTCAGGTGGGCCAGGAGATAGAGGTCAGACCTGGTATCGTTTCTAAAGATAGTAAAGGAAAACTGATGTGTAAACCAATCTTCTCCAAAATTGTATCACTTTTTGCAGAACACAATGACCTTCAGTATGCTGCTCCAGGGGGTCTTATTGGTAAGGAGAGTATATTGAAAAGTTATGTCCAGACTATAATTAGACACAATAGATATGAGGTACTGAGATAATTGGCATGAAAGAGTAAGATGGACAGATATATAAATTGTTGATATTAGATTATCTGATACATGTTTATAAAACAATGCATTCCTAAATTATATATATATATATATATTGTTGTTGTTGGTGGTGGTTGTGGAACTTGAACTTTGTGCCTATGGGCAGTCCCTGAGCTCTTCAGCTTAAGGCTACTGCCCTACCTCTTGAGCCACATCGACACTTCCAGTTTATTTTTTAACCATTAATTGGAGATAAGAGTGTCATGAACTTTTGTGCCTAAACTGGCCATGAGCCACAATCCTCAGATCTCAGTCCTCCTGAATAGCTAAGATTAAAGGTATGAGCCACTGGCACCCAGCCAATATTTTTTTATATAGGAAATGATCATTTATGCAATAACAGATTTTGATTTTAAATATTTCACTGTTTTCTTACCTACAGTATATTTTATAATGTTAAATACATTGCAGGTTTTGTAAATTTCTGTAGAGTTATTCAGGGAGAAAGTTATATAAAGTTGAAATTACTGGCATTTACAGTGTAAATAACTTCCATTTTACAGACTTTAATGGAGTAACATGAATTTTCCAGATTCTTTTTATATTCTATTTTGTGAATCTTTCCTCTTAATTTTATCCAACAAAGACAAGTTTTTATGAGAGATTCTTTTATCTTTTAATTATAGAATAAAATCTTGGGTAAAATGGAATATGTATATAAAAGTGATTTTTTTTGTTAGTTCTGGTACTTGAACTTAGGGCTAAGCACTGACCTTGGGCTTTCTCAAGACTAGAGCTCTACCACTTGAACCACACCACCACTTCTGTCTTTTTCTATATATGTGGTACCAAGGAATTGAACCTGGGTCTTTGTGCATGCTAGGCAAGCTCGGTACCACTTAGCCAAACTTGTGGCCTAAATTTAGATATTAGGTATATAAACTTACTGTGAATGATAAATTTTTCTGTTTTAATAATTCCTATTGTGTTTTATTGTATTTCTCTTTTTTGAGGTATTCTATTTAATAGTTGGTTGAATTGTTTGAATTATAAATTTCCTTTACTCATTCTTTTTATTAAAATGGAGGAAAGTTTTTTTGCTATTGTTTTGGTTTTTTTTCCCCTCCGAGGCTTGAACATAGAGCCTGGATGCCTTCCCTGATCTTTTTTGCCCAAGACTAGAACTCTGTATCACCTGAGCAGTTGAAGAATAACTCCACTTCTGGCTTTGGTGGTTAAGTGGAGATAAAATAGTCTTTTCTCTTTGCACTGGCTTTCAGCCTTGATCTTCAGATGTCTGCTTCTTGAGTAGCTAGCATAATGTAATATATATTTACATAAATATGCCAACTAAAGCTAGAAATTTTACTTTTGTAAAATATGCCTCTTCTTAGTCTTAATTTATATTTTTATTATAAAGGTAATGTATAGGCCAGGTGTTGGTGGCCTATAATCCTAGCTACTCAGTGGGCTGAGATCTAAGGATCACAGTTCACAGCTAGCCTTGGTATGAAAGTCTGAAGTGTGTGAGACTCTGTTCTCCAATTTACCACCAGAGAAAACTATAAGTGGTGCTGTGGCACTATGTGGTAGAGTGCTAATCTTTAGCTAAAGAGCAGGGAACAGCTTCCAGACTCAGCATTCAAGCCCATTTTGTGAAGGATTTTACTGTTGCTTTTTTTCATATATTTTTATTGTAATTAATAGAAGGGTTACATTATATTCACCAGATAGGTGTATTACTTCACAAATGATTGTTACTTTTTTAATTGAAAAACAAGATATGTGTGTGTGTGTGTGTATATATATATATATATATTCTCTCCTTGTTAGACTTAATCTTTAGTTGAATATTTAAAGAAATAAAATGTAGCTTGTAATCCCAGCTACTGAAGAGAATGAGATCTGGAGGATCACGTTTCAAAGCCAGCCAAGGCAGGGAAGTCTCTAAATCTCTTGTTTACATTTAGTCATCAAAAAGCTAGAAGTAGGAACAGCATGTATTATGTGAAGTTATTTCTTTTCTCTTTTTTTCCACTTAAGGTTAATCCATGTGATTATTGTATCTGACTTTGTTACCTAGTTTATTGTATAAATACTCACTTGTTTATTTGAAATAGAGAAGGAAATGGAAGGAATGAGGAGAAGGAAAGTGGGACAAAAACATGGGTTTGAGAAGTAATGTACTCATTACCTGATGAATGTAATGTAACCCCTCTATACATTATCCTGACAATAAAATACAGTTAAAAAACAGCTAGAAGTATAGGTATGATTCTAATGGTATAATGGTAACTTTAAAAAGAAAAGGAAAAATACCAAGGATAGTTTTCCGGCCCTAATTTGAAGCCTTAGGGCAAGTAATAAAAACGTGGAAACATGCATATTTTTTTATATATCAGGAGTTGGAACAAAAATTGATCCAACTTTGTGCCGAGCTGACAGAATGGTGGGGCAAGTACTTGGTGCAGTTGGTGCATTACCTGAAATATTCACAGAATTGGAAATTTCCTATTTCCTACTGAGACGCCTCCTAGGTGTACGCACAGAAGGAGACAAAAAAGCAGCAAAGGTAAATACTTTTTATTAATAATCCCTATTTTAAAAAGTATGTTAGTTCATGCCTGTTATCCTATACTTAGGAGGAAATTGAGGATCTCAGTTCAAAGCCAGCCCCAATAGTAAAAACTCCTTGAGACTTTTATCCCCAGTTAACCACTAGAAAACCAGTAGTAGCACTGAGGCTCAAGGGTTAGTACCCTTGAGCTGAAGAATTAAACAGTGTCCAGGCCCAGAGTTCAAGAACCGTGACTGCCCCCCCAAAACTGGTTAAAACCAACTGTTTCTTTGACTTTCTTTCTTTTTCTCAAGTCCTGGGGCTTGGACTCAGGGCCTGAGCATTGTCCTAGGACTTTCTTAAGAGTACAGCTCTAATTTGTGAATCATCGCACCACTAATGGCTTTTTCTGTGTATGTGGTATTCAGGAATGAAACCTAGGACTTCATGCAAGCTAGGGTGTACCACTTGGCCATACTCCTGGCCCTCATTATTTTATAGTTAAAATATAATTGCTGAAAGTAAACATTGAGGCCAGGTAGTTCTGCCTATAATCCCAGCTTCTTATTAGGATAGTAGGAGTACTGTAGTTCAGAGTCATACCAGCAGAAATGTATGAAGCTGTGTAGAGCTTTGACTTAAATTATGGAGTACTATACTTGCGCAGAAAAGGTCAGCAGCAACACAAAGGCCCTGAGATAAAGCCTCAGAACCAGCACCAAAAATCCTTTCTGTCATTTATGAATTTTTAGAATGAATATATCCTCATGGTAGCAGTAGAAAGTTTACATAAAGTTATAACATCATTTACATGTTAAAAGTTAGATTATAGAAAGCATTAAGAAAATAAATGGCTATAAAGTCATATGAATAAAACATGATGTTCTTATTTTCTGAGAGTTTTTTTTTCTTTTGTATGGTTTCTTGAACTTGAACTCAGGACCTGGGCACTGTTCCTAAGCTAGCATTTTACCACTTGAGCCTCAGTTTCATTTTTGGCTTAGTGGTTCACTGGAAATAAGAGTCTCACAATTAGTTTTTCTTTTGCTAACCTGAACACTCTCCTTAGGCTTTCTCAAAGGCTACAGCTCAATCACTTGAGCCACAGTACCACGTCCAGCTTTTTCTGTGTATATGGTACCGAGAAATCAAATCTGCATCTTCCTGTATGCTGAGCAAGCCCTCTTCCACTAGGACAAAGTCCTAGCCCCAAATCTCACAATTTTTTTGTCACAGTCTTCAGATCTCAGGCTCCTAAGTAGCTAAGTTACCAGGTGTGAGCTACCGATGCCTAACTTTCCTAAAGAGTGAGTTTAGGAGCTTAGTGTATGTTCTAACACTGACCTCATACTAATTACCCTTATAGCAATACTTGAAAATCTTGAAGGTAGTGATCTAAACTTCTTAGTTAGCTTGTCATATAGACAAAGTTGTGAGAATAGCTAATGCATTGCATTCACTTTGAAGAAGGGGATTTCAGTCTGTCTGAAAACCTTTTTGATATTGGGAGGCATTGGTTCCACCTCAAGGCAACAATGGGTAGAACTTGAAATTAAAATTTGGAATATTTTGTAACAATCAAAATATGAATACATCTAATGTTGTACAATTGATTTCAAGATAGAATAGTTTTGCATGTATTTATTTATAAAGTTTAAGTTGCTTGAGTTATATGAAATCTGTGGTTCAAAGACATTTTGTGAAGTTTTTGAATGTAATCATTTCAGAACTTTAGTAGTCTTTGATCAGTGTTATACCTAATAAAAAGCATGTTTTAAAAGGTAGATCTTTTCAAATTTAACTGAATGCTATGAGAACCCATTAGATTACCAGTACAATTATAAATCTTATTGTAATAAAATTCTTTTGGAAATTTAATTTATTCTGTCATTTATTTTCCTTCTGTTTTATTTATTCACAGACTGGTAAATTTGGGAAACATTTTGATTATTTTTTTATTTCCTTAGGTACATAAGCTGTCCAAAAATGAAGTGCTTATGGTTAACATTGGATCCCTCTCTACAGGAGGTAGAGTTAGTGCAGTTAAGGCTGATTTGGGCAAAATAGTTCTCACTAATCCTGTATGCACAGAAGTGGGAGAAAAAATTGCCCTTAGCCGAAGAGTTGAGAAACACTGGCGGTAAGCATATCACTTTTGCCAAATATTTTTATATGGGATTTAGATAGACATATACTTTTCCTTGTAGTCAGTAGTTCTTAGAACTGATTTAAATACAGATTTGCTTCTGAAAAAGTAAACATTTTTGCTTGTATAATTATGTCTGTTCATATTGCTATGTAATCACCTCATAAAACATTTCAGTTTCTGATTCAGCTATTTGCTTAGAAGCCAGTTTGTTTTATTTTTTCATTTTCTGAACACCAAAAGATTGTACAAAGGATTACTACTTAAGATTCCCATCTAAAAATTCAGTGCTTAGGTTCCCCCATCTCCTATGTTCCCTTCTTGCCAGATTCATTTTACATTTCCTACTTCTTTTATTGTGGTTAGATTTGTTCTTTTTTCCTTTTTCATTTAATCCCTTTTCCATCTTGTAGCACCTTTCTTCCTTACAATCTTGTTTTAGCATTCTTATACTCATTCGGTTAAACTGTAAACAGATAGGTTTACTCCATGGAGTTTTAAAGTGTCTTAGTCTAATCATGTACCTAAACATAAACTTTAAATTGATTTGATTTTTTTAATATAATGCCCATGCATTGCTTTAAAAAGATGAAAAGTCTCAGGTTTGTTTTTCTTTTCTTGAGCTTTTGTATTCCAGGTTAGTGCTCTGCTACTTGAGTGTCAGTCTACTTTTAGCCTTTGTGCAGTTAATTGGAAATAAAACTTTACAGACTTTTCTTGCTGGACTGCCTTCAAATCGCAATCTTAATACTGTAATGCTCTCAGTAGCTAGGATTACGTGTAAGAGCCACTTGGCACCTGGCTCCCTTTCTTCTATTTGTAAAGATATCTCAGACACTGGACTCTTTTCTTGTTGTTATTTTTGTACTTTGTATCAGCACACCTCTATAGTTTTTTATTTTGCTACCCTCTGATTTCTCCTGGCAAGAACAGAGGTTGTTATCAACACCAAACATCGTTTTCCAGAAGTTTGGACAGTAATTACAGTGTTCTTAGTGTGTGTCTTTGGTGTTTTTATTAGGGATTTTTTTTTCTTTTCTAAACCTTAGTTTTGGTTAGTTTGGGTCATGTATTTGTTAATATAAGTACTCTACCCAGTCTCTGTTTCTTCTGTTAGTAGCTGCTGTATACATTGTATTGCTTGATATAATTTTTTTGCCAGTTCTGGCCTTGAGCTCAGGGCCTGAGCATTGTCCTTGGGCTTTCTCAAGGCTAAAGCCCTACCACTTGAGCCTCAGCACCACTTCTGGCTATTTTCTCTGTGTGTGGTACAGAGGAATTGAGTCCAGGTCTTCATGCATGCTAGGCAAGCACTCTACCACTAGGCCAAACTCCCAGCCTCATGATGTAAATTTCTTTAAGCATTATATGTTTATATTTTCTTTTTTAAAATATATTTTATTATAATTAATAAAAGGGTTTCATTATATTTGCCAGATAGAAGGTGCATTACTTCACAAATGTTGATACCTTTTCTCAAATTTTTGTCCCTTTTTCCTTCCTCTCATCTTGTTTTCCCCCTTCCCTATCCTATTTCAAATAAACAAATAAACATATATACAGTATATTAGATAACAAGGTAAGATACTGTAACAATATGAGATAACTATCAGCAAAAGAGATGAGAAATAACATAGCACATTAAGAACAACAATCACACATCATATGGCTCTTGTTTCTATATTCTGGAAGTTCTATCATTTAGCCTCATCCTCTATAGCCTTATGTATCTAGATTTTGTCCTATTGTATGTTTTATATTTACTTTCATTACCTTTTTGAGTAATTCAAATGATCTGTTGGCTGACTATTTTGGGGTAGGGGAGTCATGAGGCTTGAACTAAACCTGGGTGCTGTCCCTGAGCTCTGCCCTACTTCTGGATCTGGGCATTGTCCCTGAACCCTTCAGCTTAAAGCTGCTGCCCTATCCTTGAGCCAGGCCCCACTTCCCATTTTCTGGAGATAAGAGTTTCAGGTCCTTTTGTGCCCAAACCAGCTTTGAACCTTGATCCTCAGATGTCAGCCTCCTGAGTATTACAGATGGGAGCCACCATGTCAGGTTT